>NW_024581093.1:17700265-17771176 GCF_017639235.1 Corvus kubaryi | reverse complement strand
TCAGTGTGTGGGTGCCCTCAGTGTGTGGGTTCCCTCAGTGTGTGGGTGCCCTCAGTGTGTGGGTGCTCTCAGTGTGTGGGGGCTCTCAGTGTGTGGGTGCTCTCAGTGTGTGGGTGCTCTCAGTGTGTGGGTGCCCTCAGTGTGTGGGTGCTCTCAGTGTGTGGGTGCCCTCAGTGTGGGTTCCCTCAGTGTGTGGGTGCCCTCAGTGTGTGGGTGCTCTCAGTGTGTGGGTGTTCTCAGTGTGTGGGTTCCCTCAGTGTGTGGGTTCCCTCAGTGTGTGGGTGCTCTCAGTGTGTGGGTGCCCTCAGTGTGGGTTCCCTCAGTGTGTGGGTGCCCTCAGTGTGTGGGTGCTCTCAGTGTGTGGGTGCTCTCACAGTGTGTGGGTGCTCTCAGTGTGTGGGTGCCCTCAGTGTGGGTGCCCTCAGCGTGGGTTCCCTCAGTGTGTGGGTGCTCTCAGTGTGGGTGCTCTGTGTGTGTGTGGGTGCTCTCAGTGTGGGTGCTCTGTGTGTGTGTGGGTGCACCCCTGGCTGCTGCCAGGTGCCCTTTGTGGGTTAATTCCCCAAACCCCACCCTGAACTCAACACATGGCACCACCTTCCCAGCAAGGCCAACCATGGCACGGAGCATGATCCTGCTGCACAGCACTGACACCTGGGCTGTGTCCCAGTGGGGAAAGCCCTTGGAAATCACCTTAATGGGCTGAACAGCAGTCAGAAAGAGAACATTATTTATCATGGCAAGAAGTGAGTAATTCCATCCCTGACTTCCTGCTGCCACTCCATTTACTGCAGCCTGTTGGTGCCTAAGTGGGGATCACTTGAGGCAATACATTAAGACTTGAAAGGAACAATAAATTTTACAATTAGGTTAGCAAACACCAGCGATGGTATTTCTCCCTGTTGATAATTACAAATCAATTATCTTATATGTTTTAAAAAATGATAACTCCCACGGTGGTGTTGTGCAGCAAATGTTCTCAGAAAGACGTAAGATCTTTAGGGCTGAGTGCTAGAACATGTGCAGTGGTTAGCAACAGAAATGTTTTAACCCTGAAGCAATCCTTCTGTGAAAAATATATTAAATTAAGGTCAGCTGGAGCAAACTGCTGCTAAACATGGTTAGTGTAAAAGAGAGAGCATCTTCAAGGAGGGAGCTAATGGGACTGAATTTTTATGTCTAATGGACTGAAGACCCAGGCTCTGATGCAACGTTTTACAATCTGTTTATTGTACTATAGGGGGTTTTGTTCAATTCCATGAGCAACACTGCAAGTATGAAATAAACTCTTTCATAATAAACTAATGACTACATGAGTCTGATTTCAACAAATCATTATTTCTGTTACAAGCAATGGTTGAGTTGGTTATTTGTACAAAGAGGGCTGAAATTATTTACTTTAGCAGTATATGTAGGCTCTTAGAATTAATTGACAGATAATCAGAGTAAATCCATGCTCTAATATTGCATATCTAACTGTAATAATGGAGAGATGAGCAAAGATGAACAGTTTCTGAAAAATAAAGATATTTGGTATGAAAAGTTGCATGAGAGAGGCCTGAAAGGAGCTGAAGGGGCTCCCTGCAGCAGGGCAGGGCTGAGTGGGTGTGTGGAGTGTGCTTTTGGTCACTACTCCAGCCAAGGAGCTGCCTTGCAGTGAGAATCAGAGAAATATCTGATGTATTCCTGGATGTTTCCTATACATACCCCATTTCACCCATGTTTGAAATGTTGTTTGCACCTCCCAGTGTTCGGTGAGGCTGCTCTCACTCAGCATCTCGCTCGTTCTTCCAGTTTCCTCTGCTGCTCTGCTGCGAAGTCTCTGGAGGAGGTGAGGACAGGCAGGTAACACATGGCACTGTTCCACTGCCGCTGCTGGCGTTAATCGTGGTGTGGGGCTTCCACTGGAAATTGCAGAGACACAGACAATGTCTCAGAACCCAAACAAACAACACCCGCACACCAACTTAATTCGTGTATGCAAATGTTGTGCTTGCAGGTGCAGACGGGATAATTGTGCATGGAAATAATCACAGCCCATTTGCATGGGTAATTTGTATCTACAGTAATGGCATATGCATATCTACTGGTGCAAAAACTTCCTTGGAATCCAGATAATTACTGTGGCACTGCTTAATACCCGGGAGCAGTTCCACTTTTATGGTGCCTTTTTGCCCTCACAGATTTTGTGGTAGCAGAACGGGGGCACGATTGGATGTGTGATGTTCTTCCACGAACTGGGCAGGGTTATGTCTGAAAACCTCTCTTCATTTTCAGAAAAACGTTTGTGTATATATATGTATCTGTGTCTTTAAGAAATCATCATTCCCAAATTATCTCCTGCTTTGCTTGGGAAGAGAAAACAAAGAGGAAACAGAAAGAAGCTCTGAAATGGAAGAGAAGAAGAGCCCAGGCTGACAGGGAAAGGCGCTCTCTGTGAAACTCTCTCCCATTTCATGATGTAAGCTGCTGATATTGCAGCTTCATGGCATTTCCCATCAAATCTGACAGGCTTTATAGCAGTTCTAAATTAGAGTATGGAGGAAAGTACAAATGGTTAGAAAGTGAGTGCAGCAGGCAATTGCTGTAGAGTTTGTTGTCACTTTTAGTCCTAGTGAAGCCTAAATACTATATTATTGTCTGTTTTGTTGACAGCACCTGCAAAAGTAAACTGAAAAAACCCAAAGTCTTTGACACTGAAGTATTATCTGTGTTAATTTTCCATATTTTGCTCTGAAGGAGGAACATAAAGCTGTACTTTTGTACTGCAGCTTTCCACTGTGCTGTTATTGTTTAGAGTTTAGAGTTTGGGATTAAAATGAGTTTAAAAATGTACCAAAGTGCTGCTTTGGCTCCTGCTATATGTGTGCAAGAGGAATGTGAGTCATTTCATCGTTTCTGCTGATTAATAGTTTCAGATCTGTTTTGTGTGTGTGTCTGAGGGAGTTGACAGCACAGATCTTTAGTATCTAATAACATTATGTCCTATACATGAGATATAATAGGATATATTAAGTGGGGCTTGTCCTAAAGACATTTATTCTCATAAATTCTGCTACATGGCAACCTTGGGATTTGTAATTCTTTTCTGGTTGGGAATGAAATTATAATGTAATTCAGTAACATTTACAATAAACTGTGGTGACCTGACACACAACATTTGGGTGGAGTGATCAGCACAGCACGTGACCCCACCAGAGCTGAGCTGGGAGCTGTGGGCAGCATCATAAAACCTGCTGGGGATTTGCATTGGGAGCAGCAGAGGAATTGCTATCCATCAGGCTGGAATAACCAGAGCCTCGGTATAGTTTCTCAGAATGTTGCTTAAAACGAGTTCCCCACTAAAGCAAACCTGTTGCTTTAGTTGTTTCTTTAAATCAAAATTTTTACACCCATTTTTAATTGCCGTAAGGGCTTACTTTGGGTCCTGTGGTTCTGAAAGATCATTTATGCAGCTGATGTCCAGAATCAGCAGTTAATCCCTTTACTGTGCTCTTTTTTGACATGCACATCTTTCAGTCCAGTGGCCTCCTTCATGTGTTGTGTGAGGCAGGGAGAATCTACCAGAGATTTGAATCTTGGTGGGGAAACCTTTCCCTGTAGAGTTAGACTTGACTTTTTCAAGAAACTAAAAATATCTTTTCGGCCCATGTGTGTGGTGTGTGCTGCTGCCTTTTAAGGGGCTTTTAAATTTCAGTTGTTTCAGGAGGATCTGGGTGTTGCTGGGCATGTTAACACTTTTCTGCTGCTTGGCTCTGCATGTGGGCGGGTTCATGGATTAGATCACACGGAGAAAGGTCTCTTTACATAATTTCCTTTATTTATTTCTGTCTATATTATTAGGTTTCTGTGCCTACTACAGTTTATTGACTACATAAAATACAAAATCTGGTGAACTTTATGATCCAGCACAGGGTCAGTTGTGTCAGATCCATGAATTGAGTGCAGCTGATTTGTGTATGGACTCAGAGCACACGGACGGGCTGATAACAAACCCGAAAGAACAGCATTCACCTTAAAACGTCTTTCCATTAGAGCATGGAAAAATCTAGAAAGCTTGACATTACGGGGAATTTCATTACAATTCCCTCTTTCTGTCACTCACAGGCTCCCATCATGACCCTGCTGTTCCAGCTGAAGTTTCAGTGTTGAGGAGCTCAGGTGCCAGCAGTGATGTGTGGTGTGAGGAGACACGGTTCGTGCAGGCGCAGGTGCTGTGGGGAGGATTTTTGCAGCCCGTGTTCTGTGCACTTGAAATTCTGTATGGCTGGAGTCAATTCATTAATAGGTTGCTCATCATTCATAGTCAGGTGTTTGCAGGTCCCCTGGAGTTTCCACTCAGGAAGCACAGCAAACATCCAAAATAATCCAGCTGGGCAGCTTTGCTATTCATCTTGTCCTGCGTGACTTCAGCTGAGCACAAGTGATGAGCTGTCCACTAAACAAAATGTCAGTTTTTATTTATGTTGGTCTTGGTGGTAAAAAGCCATCTCTAGGGCTAGAACAGACCCCTAATCTTTCAAACATGAGTCCCTGGGGATTGCAGGCATGAGGAGGAGGAGGAAGGGCTGTGATGCAGGAGCTCTCCCAGCAGGTGTTGCCAGCACTGTTTGGTGGAGGGAAGCCCTGCCTGGCACCCTGGCACAGCAAAGCACAGTGAGATCACACGTAGACAGCTTAAACTAATGCCAGGCACAAAGCTGATTATGGGCTCTGTTAATTCACTGTATTCAAATCAAAATGTCCCAGAAGCCAGAAGACCTGCTGGGTTTAATAGTATGGATTACACTGAAGATTATTTCCAGCAATAATACATATATATACACACACACATACATGTAGTCAGGACCTGTTCTGTGGATGCCCACTTTGTCACTCCTGGAGAAATGACAGCTAAGTGTGGGGAGAATCATGTTGTGAATCTGCTCAGCCTGACAGGAACAACAATAAAAGTGTGTGTGCTTTGGTTGGTTGGTTGTTTCCTTCCAGCAGAACGTGTGAGGCACAGAAATCAGCCCCAGGGTGAGCACTGAAAGGCAGTGGCAGAAGCACAGTCCTTGGGTAGCACAGGCACCTGGTGAGGGCTGAACGTTGTGCTGAAAGGAGTTATCCAAAGGACATGAACAAAATTAACCAAGAGCTGTCTAATCAGTAGAGTTTGCTGATTCAGCTTGCCAAGGTAGGTTTAAAACTGGGATAGTTTTTGTTGTGGGGAGCAAAAGAGTTCCTGGGAACCATTACTGCAATTTCTTGTGAACTTTCTCAAGGCCAGTGATTGCTGTGTTTCTGTGCTCTTCACTGACAACCATTCCTTTGCACTCAGAAAGACCCTTTAAAATAAGTTAGATGACCTCTGCTGACTCCCAGTCATATTAAATTTCATGCTTTTATCAGAGAAATTCATTACCCTTGTTGTTAAGATATAATGAATAACTGGCAGCTTTTTGGAATTAGACAGCAGTCTGATGTTACATCTTAGATGGCACTTTGAACATACTTTATATGCTTTGACATTTTATTTCATTTAATATTGTAGGATGCCCCAAGGTGCTTTAACCTGAAGGCTGCTATAAAAATAAATCTGAAATGCTTCCCAGGAGCATTTTGGGAAAGCTTGGCTGTTGGGTCATTGGTACATAGAGCCCATAGCTAAAATACACAGTAAAAGAGTTTCAATAACCCACTAAAAATGCATCATTTATTCCAGCTTATCCATCCCAGTGTGCAAAGAGAGCTCTGGAAACCCCTGCAGCTCCCGTTCCTAGAACTGCACACGGAGACATTCTGCCTCCCAAAGCAAGAGCCTGATACAGAGTGAGAATTGTGTGAGGGAGGGTTAAAAGCAGAAGGGAACCACCATTCCTTCACAGCCAAAAATTCACCTTCAAGAGAGTGTTTCCAGGTAGGGTGAAGGGCAGATATTCTAGTGAGGTAGGATTTTTAATAATTTCTATACCTCTGAATAAAACAGATTATTCTGAGTCCTACAGTCCTCTGTAAGAAAGAAAACAGTCCAGGCCCACAGACCCCAACCCTAAAGAGAAATTGTTCTATTGTATTTTTACAATTAAGATAATAGCTTATGATTTTCCCCTTGTTATCTTAAGGAAAAATAAGCATTCATGCAAACCCTGGTTATTAAGAATCCTAACTGCTGTCATTGTTGTATAGCTTTTTATGCCCTGAGAATAAATCTGGGAGATGGCGCATTTGTAAGTGCTTTAATAACTGGTTGTCACTTGCCAAAGAATGGACACCAAGGATATCAGCTATTCAGATACAGAGCCACTTGAAAGCTGAAGAATGTAGAGTTATTAATTTCCAAGTAAGGAACTGAAACCAGCTTTGTGGTTTGCAGGAAACAGGGGTTTTCTGTGGGATACAGGGTCTCAGCTCTGGGCAAATCCTCTGAGGCAGAAACACACTCTGGCCTCTTACAATCAGTTTCTCCTCCATTCTATGTGTGAGTCACGTGGTGGTGTAGATACAGCATATTTTTTAAACTTAAAGGTTACTTTATTCAAAGAAACTCACTGAGTCACAGTACCAACAGACTTCTGTGGAATTAATTCTGAAATCAATTTGGTAGCATCATGTCAAAAAAATCACGTATTTCTAGACTCTAATTTTTACTTTTATATATATATGATTACATATACCTGTACATGTAGAAATAGCTAATAGTATTATGTTATCATCTAATAAAAACCTCCTGAAGGCTTAAAAATTCGATATGGCTGTTCATTCCTTATGGCAAAGCATTTGTCTCTTGCACATCTCAATGCTGAAAGTTTCATTACTAGTGTGTGAACTTGCTCCTTTAGCTTCTTCTTTAAAAGAAAAAAAAAATCAGCAACGCTGAACTCTTTGGAACAAGCTTTATTTTGTTTTACATCGTTGCTAGTGTATTGTGAAAAATCATGTCATGTTAACTGGTTTTTTTTCTGGCAATAGGACAAAATGTGGGCTGAACTTTAAGTAGTTTAAAATCTTTATTTTTTCCTTATGAGCAGTAGCTGTGACCAATGCCCAGTGATGCAGCAGTTCATTTGGGATTCTCCAGGCATGGTTGGCAGGGATTGGCTTCCTGCTTTCCTATCCCAACATCACAAACTGGTTCAGATCCCGCTCAGGCTCTGCCCGCCCGGCTCAGCCCGGCAGCCACGGGCAGCCATCAGTCCTGTGTGTGGGACTGGCATGAGGCAGTGGCAAGGATCTGTTTGCAGCTGCCTGGCCATGGATCCAGAGACAGAGCAGGGCCTGCAAAACAACTGTCAGAGCCCAAATGGCTCTTGCTGGTTCTTTCAACACAGGGTGGGATCCAGAGATGTTGGGACCTGCTGGAAAGTACCTGCACACCCTGTCAGGTAGCAATGCATGCAGTTAATTTCTGCTAATTTCTGCTCTCACAATGTGGAGAGACTGGGAGGTTTTGTACCTCTGTGCAAGGCATTCCTTGATGAGATTTTTTTACAGCCCTTACTCTGGAATCTGCAGCCCTGGTTGTACTTTTAGCTACAATATTTATTGAAACTCACCTGCACTGAACAAAATGCAACCTGTAAAATTTGGGGTACAATAGATGTCAGTCCCTTGGGAAAGCTGGGAAGGATGGAGAATTAGCAGATCCAGTTGCTTATGATTAAGCTCCCACAGTGGAATTCTCCATAATTTGCCCAGGGGAGGTATCATGGGTAACTCTTTTAGGGGAGTCTATCCTTTCCAGGTGCTGGGAAAGATGGGAAACATGATGCAAAGGAGATGCAGATTTGCATTTTGCCCTTGTAATTCCAAGTCTTCCAGGTCTCCTTTCAGTTGCTTTCTTGCATTTGACCAGGAAGGACAAGAGACTCTGAGAGCATCTGCATGACAAAGAAGCCTTGGAGTGAGGATGCAGCACTGAAGGAATATTTTACAGGAGTACTTCTTTGCTGCCATTTTCTCTGTTCTAGTCAAAGGCTCTGCAGTCTCTCCGTATTTATTGCTTATTTTAATATACATTATTTAGATTTTTTCCTGACCTTCATCCTTGGCTCTGAACCACGTTGCTTAATTTTGTGCAGATGGACACAAACACTTCCCCTGCAAATGTAGAATGTGGCTCTGAGATTTTCTGGGTGTGACTGCTCAGGTACTGGGGTGAGAAGGGTCCATAGACCTTCCAGGTTTCAAAGGCTTTTGAAGGATCTCCCAGAGCTGACCTGGATATCTCCACTCTGCCACTGGAAGTTCATGGATTAAACACAAATCTGAACTGAGATGTGCCATCATTCATCAAGTTGGCCAAGAATATTTCCCTGTTTGAATGTCTGGTGCCCCACCCCAGTTTGGGAAGAAACATTCCCAGTCTCTGCTTTTCCAGTTATTCCTCAGCTTTTTGCATCTGGAGATCATTAAGTCTGTTCCATGCATCCCTATGTGAATCCAGCTGCAGCAGTGTGAGGTAGATGGAGACCTCAAATCTCAGTAAAATCCCTCTATCCTCTCACCCTGGGGCAGTGCAGATTTTTATTTTTAGTGCAGGGAAAACTGAAGCTCCATATTACATCCCCTTGCAGAAAGCATTTGAATTCCTAAATGAGTGCTGTGCTTGAGGCATTATAGTCCACAGCTATTCTGATTATTTTGTATTTCCCTTTCAAACTGAAGGTGGGAATTAGGGGTGCTGCAGTCTTTGAGTGGAAGATAGGTGAATTTTGGCTTTGTGCATTGTGAAGCAGAGGATTTCTGTGACAGCCATTTATACAAGTGGGCCAAGACATATCAGAGGCTGATGTAAGTGCTGCCAATGCTTGAGCCTTGTCAGGTTTGTGCCTCTTGATCTTCACTACAAAGAAATCGTGCAAACATGTCACTTTATCACTTTGAGGAGTTAATTTGTCATCCAGGATGTTTTTAATCTCTGAGAGCATAACCATTTCCGAATTGTTTGTTTTATAACTCCGCTCTGGGAGATGTTTCCTGCTTTGATGTGCCTGTTGCTCTTGCCACAGGCAAGGAGAGAACATCAGAGAGTAAAATATTTACGGTGCATGAGGGTCCTGCTGACCACTCGGCTGGGGAAGGGCTTGCTGTGGCCAGGGCAGTGGTCACACTGTAGCCAGGGCAGTGATCAATCTGTGGCTGGAGCAGTGGTCACACAGTGGCCAGGGCAGGGATCACAGTGTGGCCAGGACAGTGGTCACACTGTGGCCAGAGCAGTAGACACACAGTGGCTGGAGCAGTGGTCATACTGTAGCCAGGGTAGTGGTCATGCAGTGGCCAGGCAGTGGTCACACTGTGTCCAGGGCAGTGTTCAGACTGTGGTCAGAGCAGTGGCTGGGCAATCACCCCACAGTGGCCAGGGCAGTGATCACCCTGTGTCCAAGCCAGTGGTCACTCTGTGGCCGTGCTGATGTCACTCCCTTATGTCCCCACCCAGCCCTGGGTCCTGTGGGGGTTCCCAGGCCCTGCCTGGGTTGGTTTCTGAGGTGAAAAGGGGGGATTTTGGCTCATGTGCAGTGCCTGCCCCTCCCCAGGTGAGCCCAAAGAGCTTCTGACAGCTGCAGTCATTTATTATGGAAAGTGTTCCGAGTCGTGGATTTTTGGCAGGTTCCTGATCTTTGCTTTCCTTTTTCTGCCTGGGAAAGAGGCAGGGGGGACATCACTGCTGAAGGCTCAGTCTCTGTAAGTGTGGGAATTATAGCTCAGTTAAATAATTTAACAATCATTCTGTTCTTCCTTTTCTGTCCAAAACTAAATTCCAATTGAAAAATTATGGGCATTTTTCTCCTCAGAGTGTGAGCACTTATTGACTAAGGTATCCAAATGAAAGGAGCTTGATGGCTCCATTCTCTTTGCACCAGCTCTATCCAGGTATTCTGTGGATCTTGATTTCACCACTACCCTGAGCACATGTATTTTTAAAGATTTTTTTCTCGTTTTCTTCTCTTTTTTCCTTTTCTTTTCTTTTAAAATGTTTTTAGTTGGTCTGGAGATGCCCAGGAGCCACTGTATATTTAATGTGACAAAAAATTTTAAATGCAATTTCTGTTTTTAACTCTCTCTGTATTTTGGTATACATACATAGAAGTATAAATAGAACACTCTTGTTAACTTATTTATGAGGGTTGGAATATTTGCATCATCAATATCATACTGCAATAGTTAAAGGTTTCATCAAGATAAAAAATTTAAAGGGAAAACCAGCTTTGGGCACAGCTTGGTTAGTGCAGTAATACAAGTTTTCAAGTGGAACTGATGGAGGTCAGAAACATAAGCCTGAGAGGGAAGAGCCACATGACATGGGAAAAAGGCAAATATGGCAACATATGGGTGTTAGATGGCCAGTGGAAGGAAGGATGGGTAGGAAGGAGACTGTTAAATGTCCATGTTTTAATACAAAGCCCATATAGAGTAACCAGGAAGTAGTGGCAGTTTGAAACTGCATTTTGCTTGGTTTGCTGGTAAATTTTTTGGAACAACTGGGTGGCATTTCAGCCCAGGAGCTGCAGTAGCTGCTCTGGGAGATGCCAGTGGGCAAAGGAAATTTGCCTGGAAGGAAAGTGCTGCCTTAGCTCCCCAGTGGAAACTTGTGGAAGGGCTGAGGATTTCCCAAAGCACAGGACTCCTTGGTCGAGGTCACCAGGAGACTCTGGGGGCCTGTTGGGACAGGATGTGACAGCACAGAGCAAAGTTGTCCCTTTGCATGTTTGACTCCTGAAGCTGTGCTGACAGTCTGTCACTGCCCGCCTGTGCTTGCTGTCTGTGTAAACAACCCAGACCACAAACCTCAGACCCAAAGTGCTGAAAGATAAGGAACCTGCAGGATTTTCTGCCTAAGAAACTCTAGGAATAAGTCAAACCCAGTAGTTTTTCCTACCTAAAATTTGACAGTGGCATATAATTAAATATACATGTGAACACACACTATCATATCTGTATGAAAATCAGGCTGCACTGCTCAGCTTGAGTAACAAAGCTCAGGGATGTGTTTGTTTTCCAACACCCAGTTCTGGGCATTGTTTAGTTTTAGAGAGCTGGAAGTGTTTGCTTTTCTGTGTTGGGTAATCAGCTGGGCTTTTTTTCCCCTTCCTGCCAGCTCGTGGTCATATCCCATAGGACAGAAACCCCTGGAGCCCCCCAGAGCTCTGTGTGCAGCACAAATCCTCTGTCCATGAGCAGGCCACCAGAGTGCCTGTCACTCCCCAGGACACGCTGCTCCCGTGGGTGGGATTTGGTGCAAGATGCCCAGCTGGGCGCTGGGATCCCTGACTGGCTCTGAAGACAATTTTTGGTTGGATTGGCAGAGGATACTTAAGATTCTGGCACAGCAGTCAGAAAAGAACTGGTTTGCCCGTGCACAAGTCAAAAATCTGGGTGCAAGCAGTCAGTCTGTGCTTACATGTTCCCCAGGAACATGGATGTGTGTAATTCTGTATGTGCACTGCTTGAGCAGAATTGCCTGGGTGAAACCCCTGTCATTTAAAATTCCCCTGCTGGGGAGGAATGCAGACTATTTCAGGCCCCTGCATCAGAAGCAGTTATTTGATGTAGGGTCCTTTTAGTTATCTTCCTGATTGCTGGCTCTGATAGCTGAAGCTTTATTCAGTGGCTGTGAACATGAAAAAACCTCTCTAGGATAACCACTCTGTTTTTGTCCTGATCAAATTTATGATATGCTGCGGTCATCATTCAGTGGAAATCAAGAGCTGGGAGTAGTGGTTTCACATCAATACAGCCAAATCACTGCTTAAAACTGGAGTTATAATCCTTTAAATTTAATTTTGTGGGCAAATTGCAGTTGCCAGCTCCTCAATTTGATTGGTTCCAAAAACATAAGAAATTGAAAATGCCAGGAGGCATCAGTCCTGTAAATATATTTAGTGCCATCTGGAGTGGAGTGACCTTGGGCATTTTGCTTGGCCTTAGTATCTTATTGCTGAAAGTAATTCAGCTATTAATACTTGATTGAGTTTGTGCCTCTGACTACACAGAACTCAATCTTTACCTCTCACTCAAAGAGCAGGTGACATCTAATTTAATAAGGTATTAAATGTGCATTATAATAATTTTTTGGTTTTCATACAGAAAAAGAGCAAGCAAATAAATACAGATTGTTTTGAAATCCACTGTGTGGTGCAGTACAGGAAAGAGAACAAGATTTCTGGGTTTTGTGACAGCGTCAGTGAAGCACAACTAATTTTAGAGATACCTGCATTTGAGCTATTTTTTATCAGATTTCAAAAAAAAAAAAAAAATCTGCTTGTATCTTAAATATTTTTCAAGTTTTGGAGAAACAATTTCTAGATTAAAATTACTTCAGGACTGGTGAAACGTTGCGCTGTTGATACTGGGCCCAGTGAAAATGCTGGGAATAACTCTATTGACTTGAAGTGAGCTAAAATTTCAGGGGCTCCACAAGGTAATTTACATCAGTGAGGTGAAGAGAAGCAAACTTTTGGCTCACTGGATGTTATGTGTGGTCCAAACCTCTCTGTATCCCCCCCGCACTGATTTATCCCTGGATATTGAGGGATGGGCTCAGTAACATCAGCCATCCTGCTCCTGCTATAACGTTAGAGGGGCCTGTAAGGAAATGGGCTTTAGGTTGTAAGGGAAAATGAGCAGGTCTTACAGCAGCTGCCTTCTTGCCAACAGAGCTGTTCATTTTAACAGCCAGAGTGTTTTACAGAACTCTGCACACAAAGCAGATTAATAGCTGGAAACAGAGAAACCTGAAGTAAATTAATAATGGACAGAATCGTGGTGTTGCCTGGTCTATGGCAAGGTCTGAGGTCTCACCAGTCATGGTTGGAGTCTGTCTCAAGGTGTGTACATCTGACACAATTGTTGGGAAAGCCTTTTAAAATAAAGAATGTTCCTCCAAAGCAGTGAGATATTGGTGAGTATTTCAAATATGAAATAGACACTGAGACCCAGAGGGAAGTTATCAGAAGGCTTTGGAGCACTCTAGAATTAAGTTCCCATGCAGTTAGAATAAAAGCAATGTTTTATGTATAATATGCTTGCTTAGCCTTGTTCATAAACTCAGATAAGCCTCTTTCTACATGAGGCTGATGTGCAAGTCCTTGGGAAGGTGAGAGCCTGGTCTGCTCCCCTGTGCAGCCTTCTGCACGAGGCAGGAACAGAGCCCAGAGCCTGTGTTGAGCCACTGGGGCTGGAAAATACAATCAGTACATAAAACCAGCAGAAAGCAAAGGCTGGAATGTGAAGAAATATTAATTTTATAAACACCATTTGCTCAAAGTGTGAAATAATTGAGAAACAAATTACTGGCAAATTGCTGCAGCTGACACATGAACTGCCCCGATGGAAGAAGGGCTGGAAGGATGGCCCTTGGTTGGGCAGCCTGTTTTGGATTGAGGGAAAGGTCAGGGGTCCCCCTGAGCTGAGTGGCACATTTTCCATCAGACTGTCCCCACAGCCTGCTCTCTGAGCTGAATTCCACCTGTCAGAGTTACTTGTGCTGTCACAGTAACATCTCTAATAGATGAAATTCAGAAAATGTAAAAGACGGGAATTACCAGTGCGCAGATCTGCTGGTTGCTTTGGAGCAAGGCCTAAGCTCAGGCAGAATTCAGTGTCAGCTCTGCCAGGAAATGGTACCACTGAGAGTTGGCTTTCAGGGAGCTTCAAAGCCTTATCTCACTATTGCTTATGAAGCACTTCAGTCAATCAAATCCATATGAACAAAAAATGCAACTAAATAAGTTTTCCGCCTCTTAACAGTGACACTACAGATAAAATCTGACCAAAGGCTGTTGTGTCAGGCTGGTCACTTGAGAAGGGGCAGTGTTTACCTGGGGATCCCTCATGAGACCATCACAACTCTTTGTCTTGCAGGTCCACAAACCTTAAAACTGACAGAGAGCAGTGTTTTTTAATGTAACTAATTGTACAGAAAAAATTGAATCATTAGGTGGCCTCTCTTAAGAACCCTAATGAAAATAGGCAATAACAGCAATGACTTCTTTTCAAGTCTCACCTGGTCCTGGACAGAGAGGGTCACGCAAGCATAACTTAATTTGTCCTTTAGAGGATTGGTAAAAACCAAAAGGATCTGAGATCCAAGCAGATCTGCTACTGCTTTCTTAAAAGTTCCCCTATGTGTTATGTGCCTTGTGTTACATTAAATCTTCTCTATAAGAAAAGGGGGGCTTCAAAATAAACTTTGAATAATCAGACGATTGAATTTAATTGCAAATTTCCTTTAAGCAAAGAATTATTCTGAATCCTGATGTTTCATATACCATATTGTAACAAGTACTTGTGCTTGCATTATCAAAAGCCACATAAAGAAGGGTCAGTTATCACACTTTAAGTGGTTAAAGGTTTTTCCTGCTTCCCCTCCACTAGGATGGACAGGAGGAGAATTTTGGCAAATCTTTGGAATTCTGGAGTCTGTTGTCTGGTGAGTCTTACTGATATTCCTAGCAAAATACAAGTTGGGAGCCATCCATTCTGTGTCAGCAATGGAATAACCAGCATGGAAACTGGCAGGGTTTGTATTCGCTTTTCTGCTTCCATCCAGACCGAGAAAACAGAATGCTTGGAATCACAGTGGTTTATTTGTTTTGCATTACTGAGGGAAATATGCATCAAAAAGATATTAAAGTAATTTTCCTCTTGCCAGGACAGCCCTTACCCTTGTGAGGATTTCTCTCACAGTGTCCTTGCCGCTTCCATCCCGCTGGGGAAAAATTGTGTCCTTGGATGGGGGCTGTGTTTGGCAGCAGGGCTGAGGTGGAGCCTCCCACCACCCCCTTGGGCATTTAGAGCACGACAGCCCCTGCAGTGGCTTTGGTTCCTGTTCTCTCCATGCTTCTCCAAGCCAAGGTGTTTAACACGCTGGGGAAGGCTGTTCATGAGCTCCAGGGGGATGTGAGCACTGCTGGCACCGTGGGGCTGGAGGAGCTGGGCTGGGTGGTGCTGACTGCGGGCACTGCTCTGGGATCCAGCACCCACAGCTGACCCACAGCGTGGCCAGGGACGGCTCTGGTTAGGGGCAGGCCTGGCTGAGCTGCCTGCTGTGCCTCCTGTGCTTGTGTTCTCAGAACTGAACTCAGCTGTCTGAGTGCCTGTGCCTGCATGGGAGAGTTGATGTTTTCATTCTCTAAGTACTTGCTGAAATGGCATAAATAGCAAGGCACAAACACTCTCACGCCTGCTGAAGCTGGAGAACAGCAGTGCAAACTTCCACTTATGTGACACTTCAGAAATGCGAGTTTGGGGCCTCAGATGGAGACAGACAGAACTGGCTAAAAAGTCATTCCCAAACCACAAGCACTCCATTGAAGGAAGAGGAATAGACTTGGCAGACAAAACAAACAATGCCAAGTGTGCTGTAAAGCCCAGCACTTTTCTTTTCATTTTTCAACTCAGCTGGAACACTACGGAGTGATTTACAGCAAGGATCTGCAGCTCTCACATCCCTGCCTTTTGCTCTCACAGCCATACCTAAAGCAACCTCTTCCCCCAGCCTGCTTTCTCCAAGTTGTTTTATCTGCTGCTGGCTTTCATTGAACTGGCACTTTGCAGAAATGTGGAAGTTCCTCTGGAACAATCTTTTTTAACTCTTTAAGACCTCTCTATGCAGCAAAGTTGTTTCCCTTGTATACCTCTCCTTCTAGAAACTGTGTTGCAGCATAAAAGTGATTAATCCAGACTGGAGCTAATTATCCTGGGGGAAAAAAGCCCCTAAAATTCCTTTAGTGTGCTATGTTTATACTGGGGCTTAGACCAGAACAGCACAGCAGAATTGGCAGGATAGAATTATGAGTGATGGGAAGCTTCCCGTGCAGACAAAGCTCAGACACGTGGCCCCAGATGCCAGGTTTTACAGACACTCCCAACAGCCAGAAGAAAGCGCATTTCCCAGGCACTGCCAAGTTCCACTCACGCTGAAATCCGAGGCTTCCCCTGCCTCAACATGGCTTTTCTTCAAGAAACCGTCTCCTGTGCCAGGGTTTCTGCTGGAGAGGCACCTGTGGGGAGCAGGGCAGTGCTGGGCTGGCTTTTCTGGGCTCCAGAGGCCACTGAGCATCGAGCCAGTGCACAAAGGCAGCAGAGTTTGAGTTATGGCTTCTCAAACTCGGGGAGCAGGAAGTTCTTTTGCAATATCTCAGGTAAAGAGCAGTGCAGCAGAGCTTGTTATGTTGGTGGTCCTTTACTCTGACATTTTGATTTAGTTTAAAATTCTGTTTAAACTTTACTTCTAGATAGTGGTGCTTAAATTTTTTATTGGCAGGCTGATTGGAACTAGTCCACCCAATTTGTTTTCCTTCTGTGGATTGGCTGACAAAATCACGAAAGTAAACAGTATCTTGGAAATCATCTCTGAAACTTTAATGAAGCTGGGGACTGACAGAGGAATGCCTTCTCTGGGAGAATTCATCTTTGGTAGTTCCACACCTCCTTTCTTGCTTGGAAGTTGAGTCAATCTACCAAAACCATCAAGATGAAGTGTCCCATATTTAGGTAACCTTTGTAGGTTCTGGAAAGTCTGATCAAAATGCCACATTTTTGTGAATGCCTTTTTGCTGGTGGCCTTTTAAAACAATGTCTACATGTGCACTGTAACTCCTGCAGAGTTAAAAATCAAAGTCTCTTACAAATGTTGAGGGTGGTTTCAGTAATTCTTGCAGTCTGCAGTTACCACAGATTTAGCTATACTGTGTTGAATATTAAAGACAAGAATTGTTATCTGTGCCTAAGTGAAATATGTTACAGCTCCACTATTAGGTCAATTTAGTGGTTGTAACAAATGACACCAGGGTTAACTTGGTCCCTTCTAAATTGCAAAGGATGTAATTTTCTCCTGAGGTATGGGCTGTGTAATCAGATATTCAGGTGTTTTGTAATTTGTTCAAAACACTTGAAGCCTAAGAATGGAACCCTCAAATCTGATATAGGGACAATTTTACAAATACACTCTAAATTGAGGGTTGTTATTGTAGAGAAGAAAGAATTAAGTGCTCAAAGAAACTGTACTGATATTCAGAAGTTTGTATTTTGTTTATCTGAAGAGTTATTACCTTGAAATTAATTTTGTTAAATAGACTTTGGTCTTTAAAGTGCTTCACATTTATGCTAATAAAAAGCATAACTTTTAAACTTACAAAATGCAAACCTGCTTTAAGCATAAATCTCTCCTGAGCTGCTCTGTGTAATCCTATAGGAAGGGAATTTCTAAAACAAATACCTGGGAAGGAGCAGCCCTTTTTGACAGGCACATTTGTGAGGCACCAAGGCAGTTCTTTGAGAAATTTCCTCTGAATTAAGTTCATCTGTTCTCACTGCAGGGAGATTTCATTATTCATTTAACTCTTTTGGGAACAAAGGTACAGATCTAAAAATCCTTCCCCTGAAAGATGCTAAACTCCCTCAAATGTCTTTGCTTATTAGGTATCCAAGATCAGCCCTACAACTTTAACACAGAGGACCAAATCTATCCCACATGTGAGTCTTTCAAATTCAGGGAAGCTATGCTGAGGGTGAACTTGGCTATCAACAACTTCTTAGATCTAAATATCAGGGTCATTGCTTAGATCCTTTGGTCCTTGATGTAGGTGTCTTACAGCTCATGAAAGGAGTGGAGCTATTTAAATATTCAGGGAACAAGCAGCGTCTGTGAGAGCAGCAAGAGGCTTCTTCCTTTCAGTGGTAAAGAGCCCAGAAATTCCAAATGTAGGGAAGGGAAGGAGGAGAAAAACCTGCTGTGGAAGAGGTAAAAAATGGCAAAATTCAAAGACAGACATTTCAGGAGGACAAAAGGAAAAAATATCAAAAGTGTCTATTACTTAAAATCTAGAAAAAGCCCTTTTTCTTTAAATAGCAAATTGTAAAATGGTGCAGTAATGCAAAATCCCAAAGCTTCACCTGGTCACTGTGGCCCCATTTCTGGTAAGAAGGAGCCAGAACTCATTTTCATACTGTTCAAACCTGAGTTGGTTTTTTGGTTCTTTTTCCTTCCCCTTCTCCTCAAAGGATGCTTCAAGTTATGGATTTAGTTTTAGTATTTACACACAAGTTTGGGAAAAAGAAAGAATCAAGGTCATATTCTTCCTTTCATTATCAAATTATTATTCCTGTGGCTTCCTACACCTTTGGCTGAGTGGGAAGAGTGTCCCAGTCTCCACTGTCTGTGCTTCCTGCTAATCCATCCCACTGTGTGGGAGGGAGCAAGTGGCTGTGATCAAAAGGAAGTCCAGCCTGAATACACAGAGAAATAAAGTGGATTTATAGTTCCCATCATAAGGACATATCTGAGGAAGGCTTTTTGCTTTTAGTTGAGTGAGCATCTCCCTTTGTACCAAAGCAACTTTTATCTACTCAAGGAACTTCCTTAAATTTTTTTTTGGTTTAAAATGCAGCTGTTGAGCTTTAGATGCTGCAGCATTTAGAGTTCACATTCTACCTGTTCCAGAAAGTGTGGCAGAGCTGTTTGTCTCCTGGGCAGAGACAAATGGGGGTGGCTCTGTGCAACATCACACTGAGGGACACGTCTGTGGCAGGGCTGGGCACTCAGGGCTGCTGAAGGATTTGCTGGGTTTGGATCTGTTGTAAGGCAGGTCTGGGTGATTTTTGTTCATTTCTTAATTTTCAATATGTAATTTCCTGCCATGAAGGCATTTACAGCATCTTTTAATTGAAACATTTAGAGTGAAACTTTTAAAAGTGCATCATTGAAACTATCAGGCCTGATGAGCCCCTGGGAGAACTTTTCCTTCAGCAAAAGCTTCCCTACAGCTGGGAACTGCTAAAAGGTATAACATATTTGTCAGATGATCACATTTCCCTCAGGGTTGTCCTGGTAGCAGTCACGGGGCTCTTCAGGATGTGAAGAAAGGCAGTGAAATATTTGGTTTCTTGGGAAAGCTCAGCACCAGCTCTGGGTTGTAGAGGCGGCTGCCCCAATTGTGCCCCCATCCATCAGGTGTGCTGACGTTCTGGATTTGCTCTTCCTCAAAGCTGACATCCTTTCCTTGCCTCAGAGCTGGAAAATGCCACAAAATGTGTGTTTGGAGGCAGGTTACAGGTGCCATGGAATTGCCTGAGCTTCACTGACCAGTTTGTCATCGTGGTCCAAACTAACCAGGCTGGGCTTTTGAAAAGACTAAATTACTTCCCCTTACAATGCATCTATAAAAGCTCTTGGAGTTTAAGACTGGAAAGTCGTCAAATTGCTCAAGTCCATTTTGGTTACTATTAAATACGTTGTTTGCATTGTTTGTAAAAGTCCCCAGAATTGCCTCATCTTTCACAAGGACATTTATGGAGTGCTTTGCTGTATTTGAAAGGGCAGAGCTTTCTGAATTCTTCCAAAGCAACCATCACTCTCTGAACGGACTTAGCAACTACCAGAATCACTTAAATAGAAAGAAAACAGTATTATAATCCTGCAAAACCTGTCATGAGTATCACAAAGTTCACAGCAATGACATTGTCAGCAGATGCACAGGCAAAATCTATTCTGTGGCCAGCAAAGTCCTGTCTGTGCATTAGGAGGCAGAACACTGAGCTGTGCTCTTGACCTCTGAATAAATATGCTCCTTCTCCAGACAGCATCCTTTTCCAAGCACATCAGGAAAAGTTCCCCAAAGTATTTACTTCTGAATTCAGTTTCTGCTGACTATAGCTCTGTCACACTTTACACACAAAACATATGTTAGTATATTCCAGGTTTTAGTGTGGAAACCCTTATGGAGCTGGATCTTAGGCTCTTGGTTTGTTTTATAAAACCAGCCATCCCTCGAGACAGAAATAGGAATTTTTCCAGCGAGTCGTGTTGGCAGGTGAGCTGTGCAGCCTGTGCAGTTTGTGTTGTCCCACGACAGTCTGCATGCAGCACAATTATGAAACGTGCATATTATGCTGTAAAGTTGAGGGAAAAGAGGATTTTATGTATGTAAGTTATGGAACATGTAAATCACGTGGTGCACACAAGATCTGCCTGGTGACAAGGCAACAAGCTGCTCCAGATCAGCTTCCCCAGCAGGGAAAGAGCCCAGAGGACTTGGGTGCCCAGATCCTAAGAAATCCAAAAGGGGTGAATTTCCTGCTTTTTAAATGGACTTTCAACAGTCCTAAAGTGATAAACCAGAACTTTACCAAAGTGGGTAAACCAGGCTCTAATGTCAGCAGGAGAAAACCAGCCATTGTTTGTAAGAGGAACTGGGTGTCTGACTCCCGAAGCTCCTTCATCTTGTTGCTTATACAGAAAAGTCCTGCATGGTCCTGGGAGATGCTCCTAAACTGCAGAGTTTTTCCAGTGCCATATCTGGATATGAGAGACAGATGACTGAACTTGTGCTTTTCTTTAGCCAAGTGAGGTGAGAATCAGATGAAAAGTAATTCATGAGGGCAACCCCATCTGACCTTGTTTTCTGGAAGGACAAAGAGCCCGGGTTTCATAGGCATTGCACTTAGCTAGTGCTTTCAGAATCTAATCCTGGCTATTTTCTCTTCCTTGGTTCTTGAAAACACAGATGATATTTTGGAGTCACCTGCTTTATAGCTCATTCAACATCTTTTTCTTTCAGTATGATTGCTTTGGAGAACAAGTAAATACAGAACTTGTCTGGGAGAGGATGAACTCTCCACTTGTTTGTGCAGGCAGCCTGATGTTATTGTCACTGGAACTGCCACCAGCAGCCTGGATCTCATCAAAAAGAGTTTTTCTCCCCTTGTCAGCACTCATCTGATTTCCAATGGAGAACACTGAGGAGCCTGAAGGGCTCTGTGCCCCTGCTCTGCTCATGGGCTCTGTCTTTTCTCCTCTGGGCACTAGCAGAGGTGGAATGAGCAGCCTGGTGTCCGGCCCACTCAGCCTTTGTGCCTCAGCTGAGAAAGCCCAGAGTTACTGCTCCTTGGGACAGTCTTTTGGGATGTCAGCACCTGCCCACTCCTGCTATGGATTGCTTTAACTTCTGCCAGATGGCAGAATTTTCTTCCACTCCAAGCTTCCTTTGAATATAAATGAACAATCCAGAGGCTGCAAGCCCATGTCAGATATATTGTGCCATTTCAAAGGTTGTTTTCTAGTGATGTATTTTCATATTTCAAACCGTAATGTCTGGTTCTGGCAGCACAGGCCATCAGGATGCAGCCTATCATTGCTAGCTGTTATTATGGGGAAGAGTTGCCATCTTCAGCTGGGGATTTAAGGGAGAAGAAACAGGGAGAGAGAGCTGGAAGGAACCAGATTTAGCAAGATTAGATTTGCCTGTGTCTAAATGCTGAATATCAGGCTTTAAACTGTGTAGTGTTTTTTACCTTGAAAGCACCTATGAAATGTGAGCTTTAGTAAATGATGAATTGAAAACAGTGTTTTGGGAAGGCACCTACCTTTTGACACACTTCAAGCCCACCTAGCAGAGGTGGGCATTTCAGGAGCTGCTCCTTGAGCTCTGTATCAGAAGCAGTTGGCAGAGGCATGGACAGTGATATGAGCCCCTCATGCTGGTCATTTATCCCTGCATGAGAGAGCAGAGCTGGAGGCCATTTAGTACAATGCTTGTGAAGAATTCCAGCTTTCTTTGGCATTTTCCCTGGACCAGATTGGAACAGTGTCCTTAAGCTGTGGCTGTTTAGCCTTTGTGGGGCCTCAGGTGAAGCACAGTGATGGTAAAACGGAACCACCTTCTCTGTAAGGATTTGTCTGCACTGCAAACGGAAATCAAGTGGATCACTGGGCTCACTTCACACCACCTTGGCTAGGCACTGAGTGCAGCATGGAGAAATGCACAGCCAGAGTTTTCAGGTGCGTGTTCCAGCCCACACTGAATCCATGGTGAGAGACTTCCTGTTCAGGGGTAGCCCAAAGCAAGCTTGAGGGGTGGCCTGCCAGCCAGGGGAACGCTGGGCACTGCAGGGCTGCGTGCCCTAAGAATGGGGCAGGGCTGTGTGCCCTAAGAAATGGGCAGGGCTGTGTGCCCTAAGAAATGGGCAGGGTTGGTGTACTCTGAGAAATGGGCAGGGCTGTGTGCCCTAAGAAATGGGCAGGGTTGGTGTACTCTGAGAAATGGGCAGGGCTGGTGAGCCCTGAGAAAGGGGCAGGGCTGTGTGCTGTAAGAAATGAGGTGTGGAAGTTGTGCATTGCAGTTGCTGAAAACTGACTTCTTGGTGGTTCTGTCTGGGCTGCTTGCATCTTTCCATTCCACCAAGAGTGTGTTTTGGGTGTGTTTAAGCTTTCTCCTGTGTTTTAAAGTCTGAGAGATTTTCCATCCCCCAATTTCAAAGCGTGTCGATTTTACGCTGCCAAAATGTAGTGCTTGAAGCAGAGTGAGGAAGTCACTTACAGCAGCCTTCTTAGCAGCTTTTAACAGCTCGCAGGTCTCCTAAATCCCAAGCCAAAGCTCTGTCTGCTAGGCTAGTCTGCATTCTCAGATTTTGTACCGATACAGCAAGTACATATTAAAAAGCTGCACCAGAACACAGGATTAAAGGGCGATATGCGAAGTACAATATCCTCCAAGCATTCGAAGGGAGGGAAGCAGTTGGAGGGTGACAGTCTGTTCCCTGGCAACTTCTGACATTTGTGTTAATTCTCTGCTGGAATGAAAAATAAGCCTTCTGAACTCTTCATGTAAATTGAACTGGTGAAAAACCTGTTTTCAGATTTAAACCAGAGCACAGGAGCATCTGGGTTCGTGGAGGATGGTGCCATTTGTCCTGGATCAGATGGTTATTCTGGGGCTCTGGCACATGGGCTATTCTCAGCCAGCTTTCTCCTTGATTTAATTCTCATAAGAAGGGAGTAAGTTCTTAAAGCATACTCTGGCTCTACTCCAGCCACAAGCCAGTGTGCAGAGCTGTTACTACGGTGTCAAGGTTTGTCAGGAGGCAGTGCCATTTGTGGGCTTTGTATTTAAGGAATATTTCCTGCATTCCTCTCTCTTTGACATCCTTTTCCCAGCCAAGGAATAAGAAACTGCATAACCTTTTCTCCTGTTCTTTCTACAGTCTGGCAATAAACCTCATCATCCGAGTGACTTGGGCCGTCTGGCCAGGCATTTATAACTAAATAGGTACGAATTTCTATTCAAAATCGGGAGGAATTCAGTCTGTTCACAGGCTTAGAGTAAAGGATGAGTTAAGTACTCAGCTGGATTGAAGCTCAGACTGGCTGATGTCATAGGTGAAAGCTGTCATATTGCAGGTTGTGTCCCCTGAGGGAAGAATAAGGAGGGCTTTCTTCCCTTTGTTTTTCCCTCCTCCATTCATTTCCAGTGCTCCACAACCTTTCCAAGGCCAGCAGGTCCTGCCTGTGTTGCGGTCTCACTTCCTGGAGGCAGAAGCTGCCGAGCCATTGTGTGATGTTGAGATGTCTCAGTTTGCTTTCAAAGAGCACACACCTGGCTGAGACAGAATAACATGTATTGATTTTTGGGCTGTTTGTAGAAAGCCTCCTTGGTCTGGAGCACATGAAAGTAGCGATGAGGCATTGTGTAGAGTTAAAAGCAGAATGCATTCTTTCCGAAATCAGAAACTGCTGAGACTTCCAGATGGTGTGCCAGAAAAGTTTTATTAGCCTTCCATAGGCTTTTCACTTTTTCCAGATCCCTGCAAAATGGAGAGGCCTCTCCCTCTGATTTTCTTGCCAAGTCTAAATATGAATCTACTGTTTATCCAGATTGCACTGGCTTTAACACATTATTTACGTTGCCTGGATTCCTTTTGTCCGGCATCTCAGATTTTGTGCCTGTTGAGGTGGAGTCAGGCATTGCTGGAGAAGGACATTTGTTAAAACTTGCATTTTAGGAACTAATTCTTTCAGGAACAGCAGGTAGGAGGATCTGACCCTGTTACATGACATCTGTGGACTGAAAAAAAACCGAAAAAAGAGAAAAGCAAAAATGCTTCTTCCTTAATTTGTTCAGCTTAAGTGCTATTTTGGATCATTTGATCACCACTTCTTGTGCCAGGTGACAGCTGTCTTAAGAGAACAACTCAATTTTCCTTGTTTATTATGCACAGGTCCTTTCCCAAGGGTGAGTATTTATCCACTGGAGATAAGATAATGGATACCAAGTTAAAAGAGGTTATATGACAGTAATTGAAGCAATATGTGGGCCTGCTGTATTTAACTATGAGATTTTAGCTGCATATTGATTTAAAAGAAACTTGAGAGAAGGAGTAGAAGTTGAAGCTGTTTGTTGATTTAATTCTTCTTTTCCTTAAGTCTAAGGAGTAGAGCATTAATGGAAGAAGGGGTATTATTTCTGGCCTTGTATTTGCATATCAAAAGATGACATTTTAAAACAGAATCTTTAAAATATCCCGGTGGTTTCAATTCTCTTTGCCATATGTGAAATGAGAGGGTTGTGCAGAGCTGATTCATTAACTATTCAGGGAGAAGTAATTTGTCCAATGGGCCTGTAAAATGCTGTGGTCTGAAGTGCTTTGGGTGCTCAGGAGCCAGCAGCAGTGGCCAGGTTGAAGGTGTGGTGATCTCCAAGGCTGGGAGCACTGGAGTTTTGCTTTTTACTTTTAACACTCTTCCCATTATTTGAAAATTTTAGATAAATGAAAAGTCGTCTCTCCCCAGCTCCTGAAGGAGCTCACTGGAGTTAAAGCAGGGCCTCTCTTACTACTGTTACTTTCAACACTGTTGGGATTTTTTTATCCCATAAAATATTTAGGATTCATTTTAATATAGCAAGAGAAAAAGTGGTTTACCCCCAATCCTCTATAAAAATCAGTATATATATATCCTTGAGATTTCTTCTGACTTGCATACAATGTGAATTTTTGAATCTGTCAATTTAGACATTGCAGGGAAAAACTGGTTTAAAACCTTAGAGATGTGAATCCAAGAAATCTGCAAAAAATCTCTTAATTGATTTACATTTTTCTGCGTTCATTTTGGAAAACAAGACTGTAAATTTATCCTCACTTCTTGGGCCATACAAACCTCAAACTCTTTCAGACAGAAATGAACAAATGACTTTGGTTTTAGCATCTTGTACAATGCAGCCTTTCCCAAATCCAAGTGAAGTTCCATACTGTTCTTTTTCTATTAATATTTAGAAGTATGTAAAGGGCTTCTGTCGTGCTGTGTACTGTAGAGACACAGAATAAAGAATAGCCTGGCTTTTTGAAACCAGTGGTTGAAGCGTCGATGCCAAATCACTTGGAGAAGAAAGGCAGGACACGATCCAGTGACTGGCACAGAGAAAAAGAAATTAATCCCTG
Source organism: Corvus kubaryi (assembly GCF_017639235.1). Lineage (NCBI taxonomy): Eukaryota > Metazoa > Chordata > Aves > Passeriformes > Corvidae > Corvus > Corvus kubaryi. The sequence goes on along the minus strand of NW_024581093.1, from coordinate 17,745,982 downwards.
GAAAAGGGAAAAAAGGAAATCTTTTCAAAGGGATGAAGGTAGAATATTTATGCTTGCCATAATAATAGCAGCAGGCTGTTGCACTGTGTGACATTCAGGTAGCACAGAGTGCCTCAGTGGGCTGAGGTGTGTGAGCTCTGTGTCAGGCAGATGTGTGGGATTATCCCTCCTCCTCGTCCTCCCCAGCAGTGCTGGATCCCACATGTGCCCAATCTGTGCTCCTTGAACACCTTGAACAGGCACTGAACGTTCTGTCCTGAGCTCCCTGTGCCATTTCCAGGGGGCAGATGTCCTTTTGGGGGGGGTGGAGGGAGGGGGGTTATGTCCCCTAGCACAGCGCAGCAGCTGTGGGACCTGCCAGGCTGGGAGCTGAGGGCTCCCACGCTCTCCACACTGGGAAGTTCTGAGTTGCACAACCAGATGCTAATTCCTGCTCTGAGCAAAGGAAACAGACACCGTTTTCTTAACTAAAGAACCACAAGACCCTGACATAATTAGCAAGGTAAGAGAAGGTGGTCCTTTCAGGGGAGTGACTGTCTCCATAAATACAGGTCTGCTTTCATGTGGAAAGGAAATGCCTGGAAACCACCCACTCCTTTGTTCTCTTCCCGCCCTGGAGAATCATTAAGTGTGTCATTGCAGCACTTGTGCTTCCTCTTTCAGCTCCCCAGCCTCGTCTTGCACAGACAATGATTTCTCTTGGTCCATCCCAGTCCCACTCTGCTCTGTATGTTCCTCTCCTCTTGCTGAAGAGCAGTTCCAGGATTCTTGTGTTTGCTGATTGAGAAGCAGAAATTCACCGCACAGGCAGAGCTCATTACCTCTCATTATGCATGCATAGAAAGCCAATCAACCCCCCAAATTAGCAATGTTTCTCCTCCATGCATTTTTCTCCCCCTGCCTCTCCCCTCCTTCTCCTCTGTTATATCCATCCCTCCTTTGGTGTCCATTCCCTGATTTTTAATGTGGCTTTGGCCCAGCTCACTTTCAACATCACACAAGCCTTGTTTTCCCTCCACTGCCTCCAGCTCCTTCTCAAATTGAGAAAGAGGTTCCCAGAAGTGACCTTCAGCAGCAGCAGCAGCAGCAGCATTTTGATCTTCAGGGAAGCCTCCCATGGCTCCCCAACCCCAGGTCTGATCCTTTCATCCGGTGACACCATCAGAGGAGAGGGAGGGAGCAAGAAGCTGAGTCAAGTTCAACATGTCACAGTGCATTAAACAGCTCCTTGGCAGGGGCAGGATGAGCTCTTTTTGTTCTGCTGGAAGATAAACAGCTTTCTCAATGTAATTAATAGCCCCAACGGTTTGTTCCAAAAAATGGAATAATCATAGGATTGAGTAATCAAAACTATTGATTAAGGTAGGAGGCCCCTAGAAAAGGTTTAGCACAAAATGTTTAGTCCTCCTGGGCATGGTTCCAGTAGAGGCTGTAGTGATGATTGAACAATAGGATTATTGTACAAAGTCATTGTTTCCAGAAAGGAAAAAATTTTAGTGCCTATTTTTTTTCCCTTTAGCAATTCATTCATCAAATAAAAATGCATTTTTGAACAGTGGCATTGCAGCCACCATTCTTTTTTTCATCTGGACTCAGCACTCACACACAAATCCCATTGGCAATGCTGGAGTTTCTGTGGTGCAAATGAAAGGAGAATTTTGCCCTTAAAAATAAAATCTTGGAGTCTTCATTTGTTTTTTTATGCAAAGAAAAGTGCTGATGATTTCAGGAGACATGCCTGCTACCCCCACCACTTTTGTGCTTGAATACTTCTTCTTTGCTTTGAAAAATGGAAATCTTGGAGCAGGAGGTGTGAAGGGAGGGATTAATTTCCTTGGAGTTTAAAATAATTCTAATAAAAATTCTGTAACATGTAACTCCTAGGCTTAATAGTCTCTATAACAAATAATACTTTGGGGAACAATAAATTGTGTAATGATAGTTCTGCTCATATTGGCTAAATCATTATGTGTTGCAAAATGTCAGCCACTGAAGAAGAAATCATAACTAAGCACGCTGCGAGCCTGCAATCTTGTAAAAGCCTGAGATCATAAAAGGAAAAGTGGGACTAAAAATATTTCAAAGATGCCAGAATGAAAAGGCTAACAACTGTCTTTTTTTACATTTTAAAATTTACCTGTTTTCCCCAGGAGAGCATGAAGACATAATCAATCAAAGCAGGGCTTTTGTAGATCCTCCTGTGATTAATCTAATTATTTTGGAGAGATGAGATGAATTTGCAGTTGATATAAACAGCAGTTTGATTGAAGTATCAAAGGTAGATCAATAGGCCCAGAATGTGGATCAAAACATTCTAAGCTAGGGAGCTTAGAATCAATATTTTCATGAGGAGCGTCAACAACTGGGACTGCTGTGCTTAAGCTCATTGAATAAATGTACTATTTTCAGAAGTCACCTGTCACAAAATCAGCATCGCTGTGTCTGAGGCGTTTTCTGCAGATGAGCCTCTCAAAACAAGCAGCAAAACTTTCTAAACCCAGAGAGTGGCGGTGGAGCCCTGCAGGGGAAACCGCTGAGGTTTGGAAATTGTTCCTGGCACTGGACAGCTGGCAAGGGCTGCCCAAAGGGTGGCAAGGGCAGCAGGAAAAGCTCTGAGAGGTCACTGGAGCACTTGTGGGGTTGAAGCAGGCTCCCACCACCTCCTGCAGACATCCCTGATCTGGGTACAGTGGGAATATTTTAGCTTTGAGGTAGGAAAGCAGCTCAGGGTGCAGGGCCTAATTGTAGAGGAACAAGCAGCTTCCTTCCCAAAGCTCCCAGGGATTAAAGGGAGCAGATGATCAGAGCTCATTTTCTGTAATTCTGAATTTATTCTACCCCAGTTTAGGTGCCAATGTCTGCATTGGTCTCCCCTAACCAAACACAGTTAGAAGGATTTTGGGGGAGGACGCCACAGAGGGATTTGCCATAGGAAAAGGTTCCTCCCAAACTTCGCTAGAGCTGGAGACCTCAGCCCTCTCTTTCCCTTCTCTGCCATTAGTGTGAGTTTAATTATCCTGAGGCAAAGACGTGGCAGATGGCTGCAGCTGTTTTCATAGGGAAAGGCAAGCAGGGAATGCTGATAGGAGGCACCCCTGGTCTTCAATCCTGTGCTGACCCTGCATGTGGCCCTGAAACTGATACAACTGATATGGCAATAGAAAAATCTTCCCATAAGCCGGACCTAAATTTAGCAAAAACCACTTCTACTCTTCGTTTTCAGAGTTCAACATAGAAAACATAACACTTGTAACAATTTTCTTTTGATTTCCAAAGAGGTTGTGAAGAACTTATTGCTTTAAAAAATAGTTTTAACCTCTCTGACACTTTGATTTTTAAAAATCTTAGAAAGAGATTGAGAACACAAACAAGAACTCACCAACTCTGTAGGTGAACTGTGTCCGCTTTTGGCCTCTGTACACAGAATAATTTCTGTTCCAGGTTCTTTGTGGATGCAAACCTGTACAAATGACTTAGAGTAAGGAATACATCTCAAGAAGGTCATTGAAACATAATCTGTGTTTCTTTCAGCAACTTTACAGTAGTTTTCTAGTCTGCCTTTTAATTTTATCTCGCTAAGGAGGTTTCAGGGTTGCATTCCAAGTTGCAAGGATCCTCCACATGCACTTAACAGCACAGGTGAGCACCAAACTGTTGTTATGGTATTATTATTATTCTGTAGCATAAAAATTCTTTGGAGATAATCAGGTTGCTAAACTTTCTCAGGGCTCCTTTTGTTCACAGGTTGATGCAATCCATTAAAACCAGATTTTTAGGGTAGAGGTAGGACTAGGGGTGTTTGGGGAATTTAAAGAGTGCCTGGGTGTTTCATCTTGGCACTTTGGTGTTCAGAGGCTGTTGAAAAAAGCCCTCAATGCCTGTCTGCGTCACAGAGCATGTAAGTAGCAGCAATCTGCCTCAGTTCCAAAATCAAAGGTGATAATTTCAGCTGCTTTTCACCCTGCATTTTAAGTGCTAGCCTTGAATTCTTCCTTCACCAGGCTTGCAGCAGAATTCTGGCTGGGTCTAGCAGCACTTTTGCCATGGTCTGACCCTTTCCACGACGTGCATAGTTTGAAGTTCATTAGTATTTCACCCAACTTGTGCTAGTTGGAAAACAGCACTAAATCTTCAGCAGCATCAGTTTGGAAATGTGTGAACTGATACCTTATAGCAGCCATGTATTTCTGAAAATAGAGCAAGAAGCAGTTTTATATTTTGGAATAGCTCATTGAGCCCAGAGCCTGGTTTTCACCTGAGGGCACCACAGCTCTGGGCAGGGACATCTCTGTGCCACTCCTAGGATTTTCACAGACCTCAATGAACCCTGTTTGCCATTACCCTGTGTAGGGGCTCTCACTCAGGGCATTCTGAGAGCAAGGGATCACTCTGGTCTGGGGAAATGCTATGGCAACCATGGTAACTCATCTCCATGACACTTGCTGGGGGTTTTCTCCAACCTCACTGTGAACTGGGATTGGCACGAACCAACTCAAGCTTATGATTGGAATTTTCCATATGAAAGGATGCTCAGGAGTTAAATCTGGAAATCAGGCAGTGCCTTTTAGCTTGGATTTCCCTTCAGCCCCAGAAGCAGAGAGTTGATGGGAGCTGCTTGCCTTAACAGGGAAGGAGGGATAAAACCCCAGAGGTCCATTAGGCATCACCTCACAATCTGCCTGAGCTATAAGGGAAAGTGCAGGGTTTGAGTTCTGAGAGAGAAAGGGCCTTAATCACTTGTTCCTGCTCTGGTCCTACACTTAGGGAACAATTCCAGCAACAGCTCTAAATCTTCTTTACCTGAATGCAGGCACGTGTGGAGATTCCTCCATGCTGTGCACTTACTGCCTGTGAGCCAGGGACTCAGAGCTCCTCTTTGTTAGAACAGCACTGGAAAACACTAAAGCAAAGCTGAAATTATTTGTAAACATACAAAGTTCAACACAAACACCATCTGGTTTTCACCACTGGTTTCTTTTCAACGAGCCCATCTCTTGACAGGGGTCAGCTCCCCATTTTGGGCCGCACCCATTGCTCTGTTCTGAGGTTTCCTGGTGGCTTCTTCCCTGTGTGCCCCTCAGCAGATGCTGCAGAGCACACACGTGCAGGAGCCAGGTGTTGAGAGTGGCTTTGTGTTTGGTTTCAAACAATAAAAAATATTTTCCCAGGAGTTCAGGAAAGCCAACACCAACAACACCTCCTCACCTACTTTAAACACTCCTTTGCTTGTGTTCCCCATAAAGTTAAGTAAATCATTGCTATGATGTGTGAACTTCTCATTTCAAGCAGTGTTAGATACTGGTTGCAACTGTACTTACTGGTTTTAATCTAAAGCAATGAATTTTTTTTGGTGCTGAAGAAAAAAATGCATCCTGTGCTCTCAGTGCTTCCAGCACTGAATAGTTGGAAATTTTGGCAGTAACTAAAAGCTTTCCAGCCTTTTCTTCCTCCCTTGCCCCAGTGAGTGTTTCTGGTCAAACTTAACCCAGGCAGATTCATGAAAATGTCTTTTTTGAAGATTTATTTAACAGCCAACAAAATGAGGGAAACTCACTATACATTTAATATTATACCTGCACTTGCTAAAAAAACCCCAACTTTCCAGATTAGATACAGTTAACCAGGATTTTTCATGCCTTCCTCTAGACTTCAGTGGGCTGTGGATCACACCCAAAAAGATGCTACCCAGTGAAACTTTGTAATTCCATTTATCAGATGCTTTCAAACACAATGGGAGGTTTTCAAAAATATCTTTGTCTGGAAGTGTTCATCTGCAAACACAAAACCCGCCTTGATAACATTAGAAGGGAGATAACAATGTCTATTTCTGTAATGATATCACCTTATCTTTAATTAATATAGAGTGCTGTGAGATGTTTTTCTGAGATATGAGCCTCTTACTTGGGTAAGACTCTTCCTGAAACAAGTGTTTGAACCATTGTAGCTATTCTAAACAAAGGTTTAATGGAACTTGTTCACCAGCCTCAGAGGCAGCCAGAGGAGCTCTGGTGGTTTCCTTTAAGGTAGGAAAAATAAGGAAAAATAAGTCTCCTGACAGAAACATGAAGCTATCTATTGCTAATACTGCAGTGATTTGATTGGAAACTGCCTTATTCCATGGAATCATGTGACCTCAGTTGTGTGTTTTAACTGGAAATGAGCCCAAATAAATCCCCTGGATCTGAGCTTTGAGTGTTTCAAATTCACTGTCAAAATTCAGATACCTCAGACAGCTTTTACATCTGTACCTCACCTCACATCAATAAAAATTTTGTCACAAAAGTCTTATAAACTCATGGTCCCATCCTCAAAATAAAAGAAGTACCAGCAATGGAGTTTCCTGTAGAGTCTGAATCCCTCCCTTATCCAAACAATCTGATTTGTAGTTAGTAACACTCAGCATTTATTTCTTCCATTTCCAGTGGGGCCTCCAATTTTATTTTGCTTCCGTCTTTTGATTCCTGGTCTGATCAGCAGTGAGAGCCTTTCTACAAGTGCTCTCATCCTCCTTGCTCCCTCTTGTCTCCTTCCTACAGCATTTCCCTCATCCTGGCTGCCTGAGGCTGACAGAGAGGAGGGGGAGAAGCACCAGCAAACATGCTGCTCTGGGACTAACATGGCCTGAGTTCCCATTTCCAGGAAGGTCCTGGTCAGACCAGGATTGCACACCCAGCTCTGGACCACATGTCCATGGATCACAGAGGAATTGGGACGTTTAGTTGTCTATTATGTTTTACATGTATGATTTCTTGTGGAGCTAACCAAGCAAACATCACAGCTGTTAGATATCCCCCCACTTGTAAAACATTCGCCCACTTGGCTAAATTTTTATGACTGATAGAGACCTTCGAGTGGGAAAGAACAGCCAGTGCTTGCTGGAAGAAGGCACAGTTGTAAGTGAGATTGCCACTGAAATGGTGAGGAAGGAAAAGTACAGACACAAAGCCAGGCTATTCCTAAATATTCTTCCCCAGGAAGGGACAGACTCTGTGCCTCTTTGAGGTAGGCCTGGCTCCCACTGTTGGACCTGCTCTGTTTCATGCACCTTGTGCTGCTGCAGAACTGTTTTTAGACCTAGTGAACTGTGCTGCAAACAGGCTGCAAGGTACTTTGGAGTGAAGGGCTCTGGATGGGATCATTCCAAGCCTTTCCCTGAGCTGGAGAGGTAGATGGTGTGAGGTGCTTGGCAATGTCTTCCCAGCCTGTGACACACTGTGCTCACTGCCATGCAAATACAGAACAACATTCTTCCACCTGTAATCATCTCTGCTGTGGACAACCAGGTTGCCATGAAAGTAAGAGGAAAAAAAATAGCGCTTTTCTCTCTGCTTAAACAACAGATTTGTCTCTGAGTTGCCAAAACTGTGAGCGTCAGGGTAGCTGAGCACACTTTTGTGTGTACAATTTTCTGTGCATATGTCTGGTACTCCTTGTTTTGGAGAGGCTATGGAAGGTTTATATCGAACCAGTCCATCTGTTCAGTGATTCAGTAATCTGAGAACAGTTAAACTTGTCACTCTGCTCCCCTTGCTGTCGTCCTTTCAGACTCTGTGACCAACCTTTCTCCCCTTTCAGACTCTGTGACCAACCTCAGATTTTAGTGGCATTTTTAAAAATATTGGCACCTTGCTGTGTCCTGTGTTTGCCCAGTCCTGTCCATGCTGGTTTAGTCCCACACCAGATCTCCCTGCCCAGAGAAGTGAATTGCTGTTTGCAGAAGGGAAAGTTTCACAGCCCTTTCTACAGGAATGTAAAACTCCCTCCTCCAGAGATGAACACAGATTTGTATCAGAGAAACTACTTCTATCAGAGACCGAGAAATGGAAGCAATTAAAGCCAGCTCCACCCCCTTGAAGGTGAGTGAGGGAGCGGCATTTGCTCCGAGTGCTTTCTGTTTGAGAGGAATTGCAGTGCTTCAGGGATGAGGGCTGTCCTGGGTGTTGCGCACAGGCAACATGGAGCTGCAAACTGATCACCACAAGTTCAAACGAGGCAGTTTGTTCCAGGAGAGTAAATTGCCAGGGAATTCAGTGCTGTGGACAGTATGGCTGGTGGGTCAGGGCATGGTGGGGCTGTGCAAATACTGAGCAATCCCATGACAGGCAATAATTGGTGTTTTCTTCCAGAAGTGAGAGGCTGGCTGGAAAATCCAGGCTGGGGTTCAGATTTGGAAAATACCAAAAGTGAATGCTGCCCTGGATTTTGCAGTGCTGCCTACTGGAAATCCCACCTGCAGCTGCAGGTGAGCATTAAATTCTTTGCCATGTATCAGTGCCTGGTGCTGCTGCGACCTCTGAGCTGCTGGTGCTTCCAACACAAGGGACATTTCTACCATGGGTGGGATTTGGGCATAACTGCAGAGTTAATTTGGAGTTTTGGGATGCATTTGCATTAGAGGGACACATTATAGTAAAAATCTGCAGGTGTAAATGCAAAATGATCCCACCCAGGAGTCACCCCATGGCCAAGGGCACTGGGAGCAGTGGTGCCTGTTCACATGGCTCTCTGCCAGAAAGATTTATCCCCTGGCTTCATCAAGGACCTGATGCAGAAGGAGGACTGTAGATTCTCTGTGGTTTATTCTTGCCCATATTTGCCCCTCCATCAGGCACAGCTCCATTTCATGGACAGCTTTATGCTCAGCTCTGTGAAATGCAGAAAATGCTGTGGAGTGCAGTGTCTCTAATGCTTCCTGGGAAACAGAAGCTGGAGCGAGGAGCACCAGCATGGTACAAGCTGTTTCCAGGCTTAACACTCAGAGACTGGAAGAATCTCCTCCCTGAGGATCTAGAATTAAAATAAAGGACCGAGCATGGCATGGGAAGAAAAAGGAACAAAGTTGCCTGTCCAAAGACATAACCCATGAACAGATGGGTGCTCCCCAATTCCCTCTCTGGTACCCTGCCCTGGCTGGATCTTTCCTGTTGTAAAAATGGGCACTGAGATATTGTTCAAGGGAGAGAGACTCAAAAGGCTTTCAGAGAAGTATCTCCTCAGGACACTTTGCTGCTTTGTGCACACACATGCTCTCATATATATATGTCAGGGGAGGGAAGGGAGAGAAGAACATCCTGTGGGATTTCTTTCACCATCTGCTGAGTTCTGAGTGCCATCTGCAAAGTAAAAGCGTTTATGTTGTTTAGCCTTTGTTCAAAATGTGTTTTTTGTCACAGTGGCTTTTGGCATTATCATGCACGACTAGAAGAAATATTCAACAGTTTGGAGCAAGCAGAATAAAACACTGACAGCTCAGGACTCTGAAAATTCGGTTTGCAGAGTAATTTGACAGAAGGTTTGGACACCATGCCCACTGTAATCTCCGCTCAGGAGCTCAGCCGTGACCTTTCAGGTTCACAGGACACAGACAGCAGCTTGTCTGGAAAGGAGAGGCTTATTCAGCACAATGTGATCCAGGTAAGGAGAATCACAATTCCCCAGGCAATTACTCTGCTCGTGTGAAGTGCCTTGGTTGGATGGGTACCCAAGTTGGTCAGGACAAACAGGTCTGTGGTGGCGGTACTTCATCCCTGCCCCTGTTTGCACAGCTACTGGCATGCCCTGGGCTCACTGCTGGCCTGTGAGCTGATAAATAACAGTGCTGAGCTTCTGGCTGTGGGGTGGCAAGTGCCAAAACACAAGGAGCACAAAGAAGGGGAAAAATCAGAGCCTGATTCCCTCTTTCAGAAGTCATTCCTAACACAAATGTGGATGCTTGCCAGCTGGAGCTGTGAGTCTGCACTTCAGATTTGTTTGTGGCCAAAAAATATTCAGCTTAAGTAAGAACAAAGACTATTCTTTAATGGCCCATCATGATCTAGGAAGACAACAAGAGGAAGAGGGGCCAACCTTGACCTAACATAGGATCACGCTACAGGAATTTTCATGGTTTGGGTGACTTCTGTAGATTGAACTCCTGTGAGTGGGCTTATGCAGCTGCTGGAATACAAGTTGTTTTCAGCTTCACAGCCATAATATGAAGGATAATCCAATTATGTCCCATAAATTAAGAGAAAAAATATATAGAAGTTTTTAATTTTTATGTCTCTAAATGCAGCCTGACTTCCTGAAGCACACGTATAAAGGAAAAATTGATGTCCAGGTCGTGTTCCAGAGACCTAACACAGAGAGAATTTTCATATATAGTTGTAAGCAGAATTATTTCAAATTATTTGAATTACCTTGAAATTTATGTCTTTGCTTTATGTTACCTGTTCCTGGAGCCCCACTGATTGTTGGATCCTATTGCTTTCCCTGAGAGATGGAGGATGAGCATTCAATGGAGTGGAAGTTAGATGGGAGTTACAATTAGTCTTTGAAAGTATCAAAGGTGTGCAAGCCCAATTTATTGCTGTATTCTGTGGGTTTGTGGGATTGGGAATGAGGTCACTGTGGTCTGATGCTTTGCTCTTTCAGTGAGGGGATTAGACCTGTGGGGAGTTTTTTATAGTTGGGGTGAGATATGGGGCTGGGGAATGCACACCCCATGGATCCAATTCACTGCTAATTCCTGCTGGTTCTGTAGCCTTGGAAAGATGACAGATGTGGGCACAGTGCTGTTAATTGCTTTATTATAAACGGATCAGTTGTCCAAGAGGAGCTGAATTTGGCATTGGATTTAAGTTTAAGGACTGGAGTCCTAAGGTTTATCTGCACCTTGATTTGGTTGCTCACTGTTTTTGGTGAGGGATCATTTCCACTCTGTGAGCAGGGCTCTTTGTGGGACAAGGCAAAAGCTGAGGATGAACCCCACACAGTTATCACAGCGTTTTTGGATCCAGGTTCTTCCCCACACAGGTGGGATTAGCTGAAAAAGCTTCGCCTCTCTCTGAACAAGGTAATTCACCAGCAGGATTTCCTCAGGCCTTCCATCCTGAATCCTTCCTTCCTGGCACATGGTCTGACAGCATATGAGGGAAATAAAACTCTTGGAAGCTTTAGCCCAGCTGCCTTCTTTATGGTGAGAACACTATGCCGGAAAAGCTAAAATTATTATGATGATTATTACTATTATTGTTATGTCTCATGGATGCAGGCCTAGGCCCATTGTCTGAGCCTTGGAGGCTGCCTCAGCCAAGTGCACAGTGAGCTCAGTCAGACCACCCCAGAGCAGGACACAAGCCAGTTCCACAGGGTCTGGCTGGAAGATCCACACTTTTCCCTGGGCTCAGTCCCTAAGAAAGCCTAAACACAGCATCTGAGGGGCAGCTAAGCAGGGCTTTAGCTGCACTGGGGATCTCACATGAGCATAAACAGCCCCATCTTTATTGCTCCCTTGGCAGGGATCACCTGAGGAAGTGGTGTGTGGCTGCCCTCAGCTGGGAGTTAGGGGTGTCAGGAACCAGCTCAGGCACAGGAACAGCCTCTCACCTGAGGTGACTGAGCCTGCTCCCTGTACAGGGATGAAAAATAACATGAGAGAGAAAAAACCCTATAAAATAGTCAAGGAGTCAGAGAAATTATCACCCAATAAAAGTGCAGTAGAATGGAATTATGAAAAATCCTGAAAAAATAAAGGAGGATGTGTCTTAAACCGTGCTGTCAAACTGTGGATTCTGTCATTGTCTGAGCCAAGAAACTTGGGTTCAAGGTATGGTTATTTCTCTATGAATAACAAGGTTTGTGCATGATGTGACATTAATAAAATCACACTGGAGAAAAGGAAAGTCTTCATGTCTTAGTGATTAAGCAGAGTGACCTTTTGTGGGCTGAATTACATTTGTGTATTACGTATTTCTATATTTATTTCCATGGGAACATCTGGTGCTGGCTCATCCTGGAAACAGTTTTCTGGACTGGGCTGCCTGTGGGTCCAATCCAGGCAGGCAGTTCCTGTGCAGCAACTTCTCCTCTGATGCAAATTTTCTCCAAAATTATTGTTAACAGATTAACTGGAAATCTTGTGTTCTGAGGAGCTGCATTTGCTGCAGGAACAGCTGTGAAATTTGATAAAATCACCATGGTGTGTTTAAATGGTTTTATAGCAGTAGCCCTTCGGTTAACCCTGGATCATTTAACAGCTGTCTAAGTCTTTCAAGAGTAATTAAAATTATATTCTCAGAGAATTTAATATTTTATACATGGCTTTTTCAAAGAGGAGCAGTGAAGACAGAGATGCCAAAACTGAAAGCCTGGCACTGGACACCCAGTTTTGCTCCCTGGTGCATGAATTTGCATACATATTTGGAAAGGAGCAATGCCTGACTTAAAAATGCAGTTTGCTTCTAACCCCCACCTCCTTGATGATGAACCCTGGAAATAATAAAATGTACAGACTATGGAAACTATTGACTAGTTTTAATAGTCCATTTAAACTTCTCCAGTTACTGTGCTACGAATGGACTATGACAACTGGCAGACAAACATGTCACTTTAAAGTCCATCTGACTCTGCAATAATTTACCTCCCAGAAGCATTTTCCCTTACATAGGTTCAGTTTGGCTATTTACCTTTTTTTGCTGTTAGAACATGCTGTTATTATAATTCATTAAGCCTGTTTATATGATTGCCAATACTTTTAAGTATGGATAATTGTGAATGTTTGAGAGTAGTAGTGAATATCTGACATTATGTACATCAGCCATAGAGTTAATTGCCATTACCTGATGTATAATACATTCCATTTATTTCAACAATTAACATGGTATTTTGTCATTTGATTATTGCCATATCTCTTGTTTGACAAGTTAATAATAAAAAGGCAAAACAAAGCATTATGTGCTGTTGAAGTAAATGAATCTTCATTATACACAAATAAATTCTTCAACAAAACCTGCCAGGTGCCAGTGTAGGAAAAGGTTGGGATTGCAATGGAAACATGTCAGTGTAAATGGGCATTCAGAAGGGACACAGATCCAGCTCTGCTCCTCTCTGTCTCACAAAGGGATGAATTCCTTGTCATCCAGGTCATAGATCCATCCCTATCCACATCTCCATCTGGATCTGCAGCCTTGGCTTCACCCTCCTAACAACTCTCCTTTCATTCCATACTCCACTGAGGCCTAAAGGATTTGGTTCCCAGCACCCTGTGCTCCCATCACTATTGACTCATACAAGATCTACGCAATACCCAGTAGAATCTTATAATTTTGTCAAATATAACAGGTGAAAACCATATTCCTCACTTTCAGAGTTTTAAGCCCAATATAATTTTTCTGCCCCAGAGCATCAGACAGCAGAGTTCTTGAAATGGAAGGAAAAAAAAAAGACTGTAAGCATTACTTTAATGGCAAAATACATTCACTGTGTGCTAAAAAATACCCCAAAAAACCCACCCAAACCCAGGGCCATTTTAGTAATATTGTTCAGAGGGTAACAGAATATTTTCTGTAGCTCTGACCATGTGTATTGGCCAAGTGTGTATCAACATGTCTCATAGTGTAGTATCTAATAATAAAATTTGGTATTGAGAGAAGACATAAAAACATTATTTTATTTTCCTATCTGCAACTTTGATTTGGTAAAGACTAATAAAAGAAAATGTAATAAAAATGCCCTGTTAAATGCCTGGTTTGTGATCCTCAAAGTCCCTCTAGAAATCACAATCCTCTTGTTTCCACAGCATAAATAATATCTAGTAAACAGAATTATGGTTTCATTCGGTGCTGTCATATCATGCTGTACTTTACAACAATTGCAATTGTATTTCTTTTGGAGCAGATTAAGAACAGTGTGGAAGGTGCATTCCCTGAGGGCACTGGAGTCGAGGATAATAAACTCCATGTCCATTATGTGCCAATGAGACTACAGAAATGAAATCTGTGCGTTCAGAGCAACAGAATATTTATTTTAGAAGTGCTCTGTTAAGAGATTTGTTTTGGGATATGCTTAAAGAAGACATTTTATGCACTGAATAAACATAAACACCCAATGGCTCGACTATGTCATTGTAAACTGTGAGCAAAATTCTCTCAGGTTTTTATAGCACAGCAGACCAAAAGGAATCATTGCAGCCTTTCAAAGTTCATCATTTGTGGTTAAAAAATAAGGGCTGGGTTGCTTTTGTCTGTCTTTGGTGTTTGTTTTGGGTTGGGGTTTTCCCCCTCCTCCCCCATCCTCAAAAGTTGCAAGTTGATTTCTTGGGATCCGGGATCATTACAGCTGGACAAAGGCCAGGAGGTTGTTTTCTTTCTGACTGCTATGAGATGTTCTGGTCGATAATCAGGGTGTGTAACCCATGTCATTTCTTGTAAAAAGACTGCAGTGAAATAGAAGCTATCATATTTTTTATGCAACAACTAAAAAGAAGCAAATCCCCAAACCTTGCCTTTCCCTGTGTTGGGCCCTTACCTAATGCTGCTGCAACCTGTCTGCTGCCTTCCATAAATACCTCAGTCCCTTTGTAGTATCTGCTCAGATTTAGTTGGGTTTCTTTTCCTGATGTGCTCCTTTTACTGCTTCTCTCATTTTTCTTCTCCAGATGTGCAGACATCTCTCCATGTAGACATGGCTGATAGAGCTGGGATTTGCAGGTGAGCATGAGGAAGGGCCTCTGCCAACTTCAGCTCAGTCTGGGTGTGTAATTCCCTTCGGCTCCATTGCAAAATCCAACCTGGATTTTGTTGTTTTTTTTAAAACACTGACGAGGAAAGGATTGCTGTTGTAAATATCTGTGTGAAAGGAGAAGGAGCAATCACCTTACCTTTGTTGTAATGATCATTGCAGTGAGCTCTCATGTCTGACTTTGTTATACAGCAATGAAGAAACTTCATCCTCTATATGATTTCGAGCTGAGAAACTTTTTGTCCATCCTGTGGCAAGGAACCTATGAAAAATAAATAGCATGTATTCAAAATTCTGTGTCAATGGGGAACAGTTGAATCTTTGTTGTGGTTACAGGGCATCTATGAGGCCCAGACTGAAACCTGAAGAGGTGCGTGGTCTGGAAACCAGCAAATCGTGACTCACCTCCACTCCACTTGTGAAAGGTAAAGAGAGAATCTGCAAACTGCATCTGTGCAAAATGGTGTGGCAGCCTCTGTTGGTGGTTGCAGTTGGGAAACTCTTATTGCCAGGTGAAATGCAGACTTCAGCATTGGGAGGGTTGGCACAGGCCACAAAATGGCAGTGGGGTGGGCCCTGAAGTTTGTTTCAAATGCAGAGAGGGCAGATATCTTAACTGTGCTCGGAAAGGGATGTACTTACGCCACTCTCCCTCTTTGCAGGCACCTGTCAGGGAGATCCCCTGATTACCTGTGCAGGGTCAATCACCTACACAGATGGTGGGGTTTTTGACTATAAGCTGGTTTGCTGTTTGTTCTTTCTATTACTGACAGCACACAGAGAAAAGGAGCTTTGAACTGTGAATGATGTGCAGAGAAGCCACCACAGAAACAAATCAACAGAACCCAGCCCTGGTCCTTGATGGCCTTTGCAGTTTGCTCAGCCTGTGTCTTCCCTTGTCAGGAAATGCAGAAAGCTCAGAGCAGCAAATCCTTTTCATTCTGCTTGAAGTTGGCCCTACTTGGAATGCTGGGTTTGATAAATTCAAAAGATTCCCTGCATCAAAAAGGGTGTAAATAGTACCAGACTGTTGCAGGGCTGCAGGTGCCAGACCTTGCTTTGCTTTCCCAGTGCTTGCACTCCTGACCTGCCATTCCTATAGCAGAGGGTCTCCTCTATTTTAAGCTTATTTTAGCTGAAATTTTATTAAACTTTGTTTGAACCCTGGTAGCTGTTTCCAGCCCACCTGAAGCTGAAAATGTTTGCTGAAAATATGACAATTCAGTGGGTTTTGGCAATACTTCTGCCCAGGAGTACTCTGAAGTAGTCAGAACTTTTGGAGTGGAGAAAAATAGAGAACGTGCACTTGTTCTTGTTCTAAGCAGTCTGAGGGAAAACTCAGGGAGAATTTTCTGATGGTGCAAAGTGTAAAACCTCTACAGCAGTGGAAGAAGGAGCTCCTGTAGGATTACTGGGATGAACTCGAACTGCAGTGTGATGGACATGGCTCTTGCTCTCTTTTAGGGGATATATTGTAGAAAACCATCTGTCTGATTATAGCACAGTCCTTCTAGGCTGCATAGAGACTGGGACTGAGGGGTTTTTTTGGGCATCAGTGACCATGGCTAATTTAACTCAACATTATGAGCAATAAAATACTTTGTCAGGCATCAGATCTGAATTCAGGAATTGGTTTTTTTTTCCTCCCTATTGAGATTATATATGTAAACCTATAAAAATTGTGAAAGTAATTTTCTAGAATTTGATTTTACGATGTTTTATTAAAACAAAAATATGGTTCCCTATCTTAGGGAGAAGTAGAAAAAACATAAATAAGAGTCATGGTTTCTGAGAAGAATGAGCCTGTTCATTCAAAGCTGAAAGTTCTTGCTGCTTTGGAAAGTGATAAATCCCAAAAAAACCTAACCTCGGACATTTTACATACTGAGTAAATTCAGAAAACAGTTATTAAAAAAGAGAAATTATAATACAACAATCTATTATTGAGAAAAATGTGTTTAGTGGCTCATTCATAAGCATTTGTCTTTATAACTAAATAACTCTGCAGTCAATGCAGAAAAAACATTTTGGAAAGCTGAATTTGGGGCGATAGAACTTCCAAAATTCAGGCTGATTAGAAAGCCAGACATGTCACTTCAGTAACATGTAATAAACAAAAGGCATTCTTAGCACCTAATTGTAAGTTGAAACGTACTTATACAACACCATTCTTCAAGGATCACAAATAATGAACAAATTAATGAAATTTATAGCCTGTTTGCAAATCACTTGTTGACAGAAAATGCTCTCCTTGTCAGCTCACATTACTCATTGCCAGTTCTTTCAGTGACTGACTTCAAAGTTACAGATTCCTCAGTGATGGTTTTTGGATAAACTCTCCTACTCCAGCTGGTGTGTAGACATTCCTGCCTGTGTTTTAAATAACTGATATAATTAATTACTTGCTAACATCGCTCCTTGCCCTTTTTGCTGAATGCATCCAGCCAGGGCAATGCAAACACTGCTGGTGCAGGAGAACAATTCCCTCTGAGGTTCCCCAAAATCCTGGTACAGAGGAGCTGAGGAGGATGGCAGGAGGGAAAGCTGGAGACAAAGGCCAGCCCATGGAGAACCCTCTTGCCTCCAAGGGAAAGGCAGGAGTGCCTGCCAGATCCTCGTGCAGATGTATTCACTGCTGTGAAATATGAGGAATCATGCACACGGACTCTGACCTCCCGAGCCACAGGTTACACACTGATTATACATCTCTTTCATTGGGTTTCAGGCCAAGATTTTAAAATGTAACATCCCTAAAAGTCTTTGTTTTATTGTCCTTGGTGAGAGTGGTGACTTTGAGCCAGGAGCATGGAGGTGATGTCAGAATGTGAACATGTCAATAGATATTTATTGCTTCTGAAAATCAGGGAATTTTCAAGGCATGTGCTCCGACTCAGCCCTTTAGCCTGACCTTGTCCTTTGCTGCCTTTGAAATCCAGTGTGTCTCTTTCTGATCTGCTGCTGCTATCTCTTTGACTAATATTTTCTCTTCTAAAGCAGCATCTTTGACTTTTTCTGTTTTGTTTGTCCCGTGCTTCCAACAAGCATTACAGGTTGTCTGACAAATTCTGGTTGGTTATGTAATCAGCTGGATGTTGAGATAAGCTGTGGCACAAAGATTTTCTAAAACATTCTGTAATTACCAGTAAATTTTTTCATTACTTGCCTTAAGTTATTGTAACCAGTAGAGAAATGCAGTGTAGAACTCTAGTAAACAGCAGTGCAAGCAGAAGTTCATTTACACAGGATTTGTATTTGCAATAGTCTAAGACTTCAAATTTCTCCCTTTTCTACGTGAATGTCTTAACACTGACAGTGTTCCTCTTCGTCCTAATTTTGGGAATTTTTTGGTGTGTTTGCAGAGATATTGGTGCAAAAATGCAAAAGGGAAAGCTGAGATTTGGTTGCATAAGAGCATTGAATACTTTCAGTGAATAAAAAACTTTTCAAGATATCCTGAAGTGAAGAAATTAAAACAGGCTATGAATGGAGAATATTTGGCTGAATCCTAATCTAATTGTAAAATTTGAAACTGCATAATTTACTTGTCAAAAGATAAAAAATCTAGTAAATAATTTTTCTCAACAGAGGATTTTTCAGATACAGTTTTGTTCTGTTGGTAGGGTAGGAGGGACTTTTGATCTATTTCCTCCAGCACAGTCCCTGTTTCCTAGCTGAGAAAAGAGAAGGAAGGGCTGGGGAGCTAAAACTGCTTTGCTGATCCTGGTCTGCCTGAGGAAGAACACCCAAAATGCACTTGCTAATACCTTCTTCTCACAGAAATGGGAAAGGATGATGGAAGAAGCAAAGAAGGAGAGAAGGGACAGGTTTGGGGTCCTGGGGGAGATTTGGAGCTGTGGGACAGGTTTGGAGCGCTGGGACAGGTTTGGAGCTGTGGGACAGGTTTGGAGCCCTGGGACAGGTTTGGAGCTGTGGGACAGGTTTGGAGCCCTGGGACAGGTTTGGAGCCCTGGGACAGGTTTGGAGCCGTGGGACAGGTTTGGAGCTGTAGGACAGGTTTGGAGCCCTGGGACAGGTTTGGAGCTGTAGGACAGGTTTGGAGCCCTGGGGCAGGTTTGGAGCTGTGGGACAGGTTTGGAGCCCTGGGACAGGTTTGGAGCTGTGGGGCAGGTTTGGAGCCCTGGGGCAGGTTTGGAGCCCTGGGGCAGGTTTGGAGCCCTGGGGCAGGATTGGAGCTGTGGGGCAGGTTTGGAGCTGTGGGACAGGTTTGGAGCTGTGGGGCAGGTTTGGAGCTGTGGGACAGGTTTGGAGCTGTGGGGCAGGATTGGAGCCCTGGGACAGGTTTGGAGCCCTGGGACAGGTTTGGAGCTGTGGGGCAGGATTGGAGCCCTGGGGCAGGATTGGAGCCCTGGGACAGGTTTGGAGCCATGGGGTAGAAGTCACCCAGCAGAAACGGTGTGTCAGGGGGATGTGGCACATTAGGGCTGCCACATCCCTTTCCCATGGGAGCACTGGGATCCTAGTCCCCGGGGGCCAGAGGAGGGAGGATGCAGAGTGGGAGCCACAGCAGGGCTTTCCTGCCCTTCCTTCCCCAGGAGGCCGGGGCACAGCCCCTTTCCACATTGCCTCTCACAGGCTGCACTTTCCTGCACGATCAGCAAATGCAGCAAAAAGGATGAATTGACTTAATGAGTTATTTTGATCTTTTCTGAAGTGCTAAAAAGAAAGCTGTAAAAATCAGTGCATACAAGTTCCAACTTGAAGACATCTAATAGTATCTAATATAGTAATTTGATTAATGTTCTGTGTTCTTTCTGTAGGTTTCTCTAACGCACCCTGCTGAGCTTTTGGAAGTGCTCACAATGTACACAGGAAATTAAGTGACAAAGAATATGCTGTGAACTGCTCATACCAAGCAAACTAGAATGAAATACAGTATTTGCTGGGAGAATAATAAGCATCCACATGTGACTGCTGCATGCTGACTAACAATTTAACAAGTACTGGAAAAAGGAGATTAACCATGTTATGTGCCTCTCTTGTCCATAACTGCCAGCTCATTACATAGCAAAATAGGTACCATCTCAGCCAGCCTGAGACCTGTAAAATCAATACAACTCTTTAAAAGCAACTTAGAAACTCCTAGGCTATGAACTCAAACCACAGCACTGGTGCTTGCCTACTTAAGGGGTAATCCAGAGCTAAAACTTTTAAAAGAAGTCTGTCTGTGAAAGTAAAAAGCATGATACAGGTCTCATTATGGGAAAGCAAAGGTCTTTCCTTTCTCATCAAACTCAGATGGATAAAAATCAATCTTCAGCAGGGCTGGTCCTGTAGCACTGAGGGACAGCTGTGAGGATCTAATAGAGCCTGTGGGCTGAGGGAAGGCAAGAAGATGTACTCCTCCACCAAAAAGGAGATAAAAATCTTTCCAGCTACTTGTTTCAATGTGCCATTAATACCACAGTGTTGCCTGGATTCAGTCCAAGACAACCAGCAGTAACCTGGGTACAGTGTGGATCTGGTGCTACCTTGTACTTGCAATTTCAGCTAGTTAAAAATGTGGGGTTTTCAGAATTTAATTCCTTTTAATGGCCCTTGTGAAAACACACGTGAGTGGCTCCATCTATTTCAGCACAGCACGAGTGATAGATGCAGCAGTAATATTTCATGGTATCACATGAGTAATGGGATGTTCCCTCCTGTCACTCTTGGTATCCCCGACTCAGATTTCCCTCACCCTGTAATTTTTTGTCAGGTATGAACATGTGAGAGGCTCTGCAGTAGTGGTCCAAGCAACACTCATTTTTTGGCAACAGAGAAATATTGGAGCACACACTGATTATTCTTTATCTAGATTTGGGCATGGTTGCTAAGCAGAATTATGCTTTATATTTGGATTTTTAGCATGCTGATAACAGGTCTTTAGGGGTCTCTTGTTTGAATTCCCTATTAAGGTGCGTCAGGTATGAAAATCAGAAAAGAATTCTGATTTCAACATTTTAATTGAAGATCCACAGAGCGTGTATTTTAATCCATCTTTGCTCATTCTTTTCTTGCTATTGTCACAATTCCCACATTTCTTTTCCAAGTACTTTCAGATGACCCACAGCTTCTCTTGTTTCAGCAAGAAGCCACTTACGCATCTCATGAGCATCACAGATTCTCACAGTGTTTGTTTATCTGTGTGGTTTTCAGTGTCTCTTGATCCTTTTGGCTGTCCAAATGTTTGTTTGGAATTATTCATAACATTAGGGAGTCAGTCTGCTTTATTCCAGTTCTAGGACATAAAACTGCTCTGGTCAAGACCCCTTCAAGACTGGGAGCCGCTGGACTGGGAGCTGCATTCAGACCAGAGTTCACCAAAGCACAGGGATGCACCAAAGTTTCCTTGCTCCATAAGTCCTACAGTTTAGGGAAATTGTTAAATTGGAATGAGAATTGTTATCAAATAAAAGAGACTACCAGTGATGAAACCCAGAAGGGTTTCTTTAAATGCAGTTCTAGCAGACTGATAATTCAAGCTTCTAATTGTTCGCAAAACAATAGGAAGTCTATAAGCTGGATATTTGCCAGCAGGGGCCACTTCTGAAAACTCTTTGCTTTTTTCTCTTCATCTGCTGCATTGGGATGAGGGACAGAGTTATGTCAACACTTGGAGATAATCTTTTTGTATGGGTTTACATAAGAGAATAAGGAAAAGTCTAAGAAAATTGTTCCCTTTCATAGGTGATGTACTGAAGAAAAGCAAAAATATGGAAAGATAATCTCTGAGAATAATAAAACAAATAAAGGAAATAGACCTGAAATGAAGGGCACAGAACCTGGAAAGGCATTGCCCACACAGGGGCAGTTTATGCTGTGCCAGTCCTGTGTGAATGCACAGGTTTGTGGAGTGTTTCTCTTCAGGCATCTGTGGGAGAAACATCAGCAGCCAATCTCACAAGGAGCAGACATAACAAACGTTATTAAACTTGAATTCCAAGGAGCACCAGGGCAGAGTTTAATCACTCCTGTATTTCTGATAAACAGGAGTGCTCTTAATGGCTTTGGAGCTGGATCTGACTCGCACAGTGTGCCCCCAGAGAGAGGAAGGACTGCCCCGTGCCCGCGGGGCTGTGTCCGTGAGTGCGGGACGGGGAGGGCAGCGGGGCAGGGCAGCAATCGCTGCCATCCTGCTGCTCCAGGTGCCCCAGGAAGAGAATTTGGCAAAAGAAGAGTTCCCTGTTGGCTTAGTGAGCCACTGCTGGTGGCAGGGCTGGAGCAAGGACTGGGATGGTGCCCGGGAGAGCCAGGAGGGCACATTTGGGGCTGCTGGGCTGTGACACCAACAGCAACACCCGAGGTCCCAGCCCACGAGATCTGCCCCAGACAGGTCATTGCCACACACTGTTCTTCGATTACTTTGTAATCACTTGTGGGTTTTTTCCTGATTTCATGGTAAAAGAGTTATTTTAACTCACTGTTTTCCCAGTTATGACTCACTGTTGTTCTCTCATGGCTTTCCCTATTTGCATTTTAGAGTTCTTGCTCTGATTACAATTTGAACCCTTGCAGAAGTGCAGTGTCTGTTTTGCCTGGGCTGTGGTATTTCAGAGTGCTGCAGATGTTCAGGTATCCTCTGCTGACTTCAGTAAATGTCCTGCGTGGCTTTCCTTGCCTAAAAACTGGATAGAATCAGCGCTCTCAGTGCTCTCTTTCTTTGCCTTCCCCACCTCGAAGCTCCAGCAGATGATGGTTAAATTCTTGCAAACCTTTCAGTGTGGTAGCCCAAGGCACAGGACAGCAAATGAAAAGGCCAAGAAAGTATCTGTGAATAGATTTTCTTGTTTAAATTTTCAGCCAAGAGCTGCACTGAATTTTTGAAACTATTTTTAATATTGTAAAGTTCTGTCATATTTTTGCCATCCCAACATTGTAAGTTGATGTATTTTATTGGCCTGACACAACAATAAATAATACAATTCAGTTTTGTTTAATGATTTCTGGTTTCAGTGGCAGAGAAGCTTTGCCAATTTTAAATTAGGTCTTGGAGTAAATTTAAAATTAATGAAATTTAAAGCTGTGATTTGTTTAAGGATCCAGAACGTTCACTCTTTCATCTATTCATCAAGCTCTTTAATTACCTAGTATGCATGAAACCTGTATTGTGTCTTATTATTGAGAGATTAATTTTATGAAAACCTCAGAGTGATACATCATTAGAGTGACTCTTGGATAATGTATAGTCTAACCTTTTCTGCTAATCCCACCACAGAAGAAGAGCAGGAAGCTGACAACTCCTCTGCAGTGTTTTACTCCTCCTGTTCCCCTGCAGTATTATCAGCTGCTTGCAGAGAGTTTATCTCTGCTTCCCTTTTCATTTCCAGCCCTTACAGGTGTGTAGCTGCCAGTCACACTCACCCTGGGCTCCGGGGATGTGCCAGGGGTGTTGGAGCAGATCCTGGTGGATGCTGTGCTGCTGCAGAGGACGGGGCAAGGCTGGGGAGACTCTGCCCCAGGGAGCTGGGAGTGTGTCCTCCTCAGGGCTGAGGCCCTGCAGAGGCTGCAGTCGCCTGTCCCATGGGGAAAGGAGCCATTCTCTGCACTCAGTCAGTCCTGCTGATAACTTCAGAGCCAACAGGCAGCTCTCACAGGCATGAGGCTGGACCGGGTTCTCTTGGAGTTCAGAAACTCCACTCTGTGCCCCTGCTCTGCTCCAAGGAATTCCTGCTTGGCAGCTGCAGTTGTCCAAGTGCAGGTGTGAGAGAGCCATGGAATCCAAAGATGGACCAGTAAATCCAGGACAGACTGGAGCACCTCCCTTTCCATGCCTTGGGTCTTGGCCTGGTGCCTCAGCCCCAGGAGGGTCTCACTCCCCTGTCCAGCTGGGAGCTGTGTCCACACCTGTGCAAGGGCCAGTGGGCAGCAGCTGGAGCTGTGGGGACTTGTGCTGGGGACAGGGGCAGGTCCCAGGGCTGCACTCACCCTCCAGCCCCTCCACGGCCCCAGCTGAGCCCTGGCCTGGCTGGGGCTGTGGGGACATGGCCTGGCTGGGGCTGTGGGAGCCTGGCTGGGGCTGTGGGGACATGGCCTGGCTGGGGCTGTGGGAGCCTGGCTGGGGCTGTGGGGACATGGCCTGGCTGGGGCTGTGGGGACATGGCTGGGGCTGTGGGGGCCTGGCTGGGGCTGTGGGGACATGGCTGGGGCTGTGGGAGCACGGCCGGGGCTGTGGGGGCACGGCCTGGCCTGGCTGGGCTCCTCAGCAGCTCAGGAGGGCAGGGCTGTGGGCACAAGGCTGAAGAAGGATGTTCTGCTGTTGAAAGAAATGATCATCAAATTGTATCCAATGATTTGTATTCCTCAGGTATGTTTTACCTTCTCATGCTGTGACCTCTCTTCATTGCTGCCAAAAAGAAATTATTTTTCCATTTTTTTCCCCAGTGCTTCCATGCCAGGCTAATTCTCTGTTCTCTTGAAAGCTAATATATCCACTTTTCATATTAATATTTGTGAGAGTAATATTAGGAATGTTTTATTTCATTATCTCACAGCTGAGGACTGTAGTCACACTGGGTTATAAAGCAGCTAATTACAGTGTTAGTGTGCCATGCCTGCAGTGCAGTTTGTCAGAGTTCCTGAGAATTCTAACAAGAAAATAGTTTGCAGGCTACTTTGTGAATCTAGTCTGAGAAATGTTGCATATGCAACATCTCTGCAATGCTCTACGTCTCCTAATCAAAACTCTTTCACCTCTAAGGGCATCTGCATTTCATAGAACACTTGATAAATTCAGATTATTTGACATATGTACTTTTCCCTGTCCATGCTTGTTAAATCAAAAATATTTAGGATACTGCAGAGTAACAGCATATTTGAATGCCATGATCCCTTCTGCTACCTCTCCTCTGGGTTTGCAGTTGTCACTACCTCATGGTGATTGTGGAGTGGTGAAGCTATAATTAAAGCTTCAGATGAGGAACAGTGAATAAAAGGGACACATCTTTCACCTATTCAGCCTTCATTAAAGTTATTGTCATTAATGAGAAAGGAAAAAGGGGGGAAATGCCCAATTCATAAGCACATGTGCAGCTTTTTAACTGTAATGTTTTCCAAAACCTGGTCTCTGCTTAGGAGGAACTTGTAACAGCACCTTTGGTTTGGGATTTCCACAAAGCTCTCTGTGGGCAGTGTGGCATTGCATGGAGCTCGCTTTCCATTTCAGACAAAAATCTGTATTTTAGAGAGCACAGGTGGCAATGGATTCAGTTACAGTGCCTGGATTAACCAACCCTGCAGAGATCTGGAGCCCACTTATATGGGAGAACTTGGAGAGTTTTAGCATTTTGATAAAAATCTCTCTGGCCACTTAAGCAGGATACTCACTGAAAGCAGCTCAGAGTATTTCACTGCACTCAGTCCTGCTGATAACTTCAGGAGCCACTAGGCAGCTCTCACAGGCGTGAGGCTGGAAACCGTTCTCTTGGAGTTCAGAAATTCCACTCTGTGTCCCCCCTCGTGCAAGGAATTCCTGATCCCCTCCTGCTTTGTCCGGGAGGTTATGGATCCAAAGCACTCCATGTGCACATGACACCAAACTCTGTTTCTGTGCAGCACAGAACTTCCCAGAGTGTGCTGTGTCACTGTGTTTCCCTGGTAGAGCTCTGTTTTAGTGATGGAAATGGATTTACATCCCCTGTGTCTCTCACCTGAGTGGTGTCCCTGTGGTTCTGGAAACTGGAGGATCCCTCAGAGAGTGAGAATTTCCAGCAGTCCCTCCCCTCCTGCAGTTTCCCATCCCAAAAGGCAGGGCAGGGGCAGGGGGCACAAGAGGGAAGTGATTTGCCTTTGGTCATGCAGCAGCTCAGGTTAGAATTAAATCCACACCTTTCCAGTCTCCATCTCTTGCCTTGCTCACTCCAGACCTTCCCTGGGGTTCACGAGCTGAGCTTGTGTGTCACAATTGTCTGTTCTTAATTAATGGACGGGCTCTTTAAGGGATCAGGAAACGACCACTTTGAGTGAAGAGTTATAACAGCAATATATATGTTCCCTGCACAGATACATACGTACATATATATGCATATTTTGATATCCCACATCCTTTAAAACAACACATACTTTATTTTTCACTCAAGAAAAAAAGTCTTTTAGCATTAATAAGAAAAACACATTGGGTTTTTTCTCCCCAGTGATCACAGGAGATGGGTGAGCCTGGAGTGCTTCTGTTTTATTGAATTTTCCCAGTACCTGTCAGCACTGGAAATGCCTGATTTCATCATTCAGAACTGGCTCCTGCAGAAATATTTGCATTGTGCATATTTGAAAAGTACCAGAGCCAGAAGTAACTTTAAAAACCTGTACTTTGTGCTGGTTGTCACCTGTGAGTTAGGAGATGTATCCAGCCACCTTGACATCGTGGGAAGGGCAGAGTTTGTATTCTAGCACATTCCATTTTATTAAACAAAACTGTACTTTCTGTCTACCCAGAAATGCCTCCCAGGAGATGCTCTAGAGAAAATCTGTAATTCAAAGTGACTGTTTTTATTCTCTTTCAGCACTTTTTCTCCTTATAAATTGTCAGCAACCAGTATATACTTTTTATTTTTCTCTGAATCATGTCAACTAACAAATCTTCATCTGTGTCTGCAAATTAAAGGCAGAAGAAATCAATTACAAGTGCTTGGTTTACCTAAATTGAATTGCACTGGGTCTTGTGATTGAACATATAAAGTCGTGTGGTTCGTGTTCCAAGACCATAAAACTTCTAAGTTGACTTCCATCATTAATAGCTGGTGTTTCTGAATTATGAATTCATTTTTTTTTTTGCAAGTGCTCCAGTATTTAATAAAAATTTGCAGTTTCTGCAGACATTTCGTTGGCAGATTTGTTTCTTAGAGCATTCATGAGATGTAAATGTAAGAGAGGTGAGCACAAACTGCCTAAATGCAATTCAGGCTTCAAAGAAATATCACCAGACTCTCTTCTCCCCTTTTCCTCCATAATCTGCTGTTTGGGCTAAGAGCAGTGAAAGGCAGGAGCCTCAGCTGACGTGTGTTTCTCAAATATAACAAACCTGGAGTCATCCTCTGCCTTTACTGCCCTGGGCTGACTGATGTTAAAATACATCAATACAAATGATGTTACAGCTCATTGGCTCAGCTCTGTCTGTACCTGCAGAGTTTGCAGAGTTCACAGGTTACAAATTCCCACTGTTGATTTGCAGGGAACCATTCCAGTGCTTGGTTCTGGGGTCCATGGCACACCCCATGCTGGACGCCAGCAGCGTGGGTTGTTTTGAGAGCTCCCCTCCACTGCTCTGGCTCCACACCTGCCCTTGTCTGTGCTGCTGTTTGTGTATCTTCATTTTAATCGAGACACACTTGGAAGTTACCTTTATGCAGATGAACACAATGAGAAGGGAATGGGTTGCACTATAGGGAAGGGTTTGCTGCAGTCAGTAAGACAGGTTTTTTCCAGCTCCTAAAATACACTGAAGTCTGAGGCAGAATGGGATAAAACAATTTAACATCAGTGGATTTCCAGAGATAGTTCAGCAAAAGCACTCCAAAGGTACATTTGTAAAGGGAGGTGGTACAGTGCTAAATATACAAAATGCAACATTCTATTTTTGTTGTAATTAACTGCAACCAGTTCTTATTTAAATCAGCCCACCAGTCATAACTAATCTGTACTTTAAATGTTTTGCTCAATGCTACAGAGCAGAAAGAGTCTTTATATTAAAATAATAATGAAAGTTCTGTAGGAAAGTAAACCATACCCATTACAATCCTCACCTGTGTGTCCTGGGAAGGATTCCCTGTTCCAGACAGGTGTTTTGTACCCCAGGGGTGTGATACAGGTTGGGTTTGTGCCAGGGGAGCACAGCACTGAGACTCTGCTCCCTGCAGACACGGTGATGTTTGTTTTACACCTCTAGTTCTTCTGTGAGAGCAGCCAGGGCCACCTTCTTGCAGCAGGCAAAGAGCACTTCCTTGGACTCAAAATTGTTATTTCTCAGTGTAAAATTACACACGAGCTTTCTGGTTGCCTCACTCTGTAATCCTTGCTGGGTACAGTTATTTTAGTGGCACTGCGTCTAATTTGGCTCTGTTCTTTTTATTCTTAGAACTCTGATATTTGTGGAAGGTGCGAGGGATATTGCAATTTGTGTTAGTGCAGGAAGGAAGTTTGATGATGAGCTATATTATGTATGGCTCACTAGATAGTAGTAAACATTCCTCTTTGTTGCTGTGCTTGGGGATTATCAAAGGCTGTTGTGTTCCTAGTTTGAATTTTCCTGGATTAATGAAACAGATCGCAGATCACTGCATAGCAACATGCCTGAAGTCTGTGAAATGTTTTCTGAATAAGGATTGGATCAGGCCCATTGAGAATATAAAGTGCTGGAAAGAACACAGTGTTATTTTACAGACCCTGCATTTGGTTGTTTTCTTGCAGCGGCCTCACAGCCTCTCTAATTAGAAACTTGAGGGTTCTTTAGTCTGCTCTGTGTCTTTCCTTCTCTCTAGCCACACACCAGCACCATCCAAATCCTCATTGTTACTCAGGCACTCCTGGCTGTCCTTGAGTTCAGGGGCAGCTTTGTTTGAACATGGGCTGGCTCAGATGGAATTAGGAATACTTAAAGTTTCAGGGCTTCCTGTAGAGATTTATGGTCTGTGCATGTCCATGCTGGGATTGAGCATCAGTCTTTGGGGGGCTCAAGAGCAGGATGTCAGGTGGAGGCTGTGTCATGTTGAGCCAAGGACTTCCACTCATCCATGCAATTTAAGTGTCAGAAGCCAAGGAAATATTTCAGAGACTTTCAAATGTCTAGCAAAAGCCCAGGAGCTTCTGTACCTTAATAGGTAATTTTAGTTTTGCTCACAACTTCCATAAAAATGTGACAAAAATGTGCATCTCATGGCCAAGTATGAGCAGCCTGAGAACAAGTCTCCATCACAAGTCATATCCCTTTCACAGGTTCTGCATTTAGAGACAAAAATACCTGCAAAAGCCTGGGAGTCTCTGTTCTTGTCTCTCCTCAATCAAGGGAATAGAAGCTGGGGCAGGAGCCTGCTTATGAGCTCTGTAATTCTCTAACTTTGCTGCCTGTGGCAAGTATTATCAGTCTATAAATAAAGTTATTTTAATGCCTGACAAATGATCCTTGCATCAAGTTCTTTCCAGTCACATTTCTTTGGCTGGAAGCTTTGCTTGTCCTCTGGTTTTGGGGCACAATAATTCTGAAATCAGATCTCTGAGACGAGCCTGCACACAAAAGCTGTTATAAAAGCATTGATTTGGCCTTTTATTCTCAGAGATTGTCAATATCTGATTCTGGTTTAACTCAGAATGTCTTGAATTGTTACCTTTCCCACTAGCTGGGAAACCCCAGATCCTCTTGGACACAACCCTTTAGATTTTGCATTTCTCAAATATGGAGGTTGTTGCTTCTTATGCTTGGCCCTGAGAAGGTCCAAGTCTCTTAAAAATACTCTCTTGCTTATAACAGATGAGTAACAGATGTGGGGTTTTTATGGATGGTGCCTTGGAATCCTTTTGTGGGGGGAAGGCTCTAAGGAATACACATGCCACTTCTGTTCCATTGTTAAAATGCTGACTGAGTTGAAGTGCCTTAATCATGAAGATTTTGGACTGAGTCAGATTGTGAGAGATCCTCCTGCAGGCCCAACACAAACATGAATTTACCTTGTACTCTCCATTGTCTGTGCTGCCTGGTGAAGCTGCTTTGCAGTTGAGACGAGGAGGTTTGAAGTGTGTGATTCACAAGAGTGCTGCAATTGATGAGAGGCTGAAGCTGTGCACAGGTCATACAATTATATTCCAGCTCACAGGATGGAAATCCAGATGGTTATTCAAGAGCCTCACATTTTTGCATCAGGGTAAAGGTGAAACAACTTCATTAAAATTATTCTCCCAGTTGCATCTTCTATTACCTTTTCCTTTTCCTTTTTTTTTCTTTTTGAAACTTCTGGGCTACATAACTATATCCAGTGTATTATCCTGCTTCAGGGATGAAGGATAATAGGATATTAAAGGAAGCCTAGGTTCTCCAAACATCTTAGTTTTGCTGATAAAGGTTTGCTGTATTTTGTGTGCTGTTACAGCAAGCAACACGAGCTGCTCTAGGGAATGTGTTTCCCTCATGGTCCTAACAAGTGCGTTCCTATAAATTTAATAAAAATTTCATTCCTGTTTCAATACAGGCAGAATCCAAAACTGAAAAACTGTAGGTTACATTTGGATAATTGCCCTGCTTGCCCTGTACCTAAAGCTGAATTGTGATCATGCCACCATCGTAGCCCTGGGGCATGAAAATCCTTCGAGGTGATAACCAACGGAACACTCCTTATTCCATTTTAAAAACAGGCTTGTTTTGCTAATTTAATCTCTTATTTTAAACAAGTTTTTCAATTCATTCCTGAGTGTAGCAGAAAGAAACAGTGAAATTTGTATCTCTGACAGTCCAAGCCTGTTACCAAGGGCTCTCCAGCCTAGAATGTTTCCAGAGCTTCGCAGGGAAGAAGTCAGAACTGTGTTAATGGCAGAACTGACTTTGCATTCACACCAAAAACATACAGCTGATAGGGGATTTAGTATTCTATTTTATTTCATTGATAATTTACTACCTTGGTTTCCTTGTTTTGGTTTGGTTTTGTTGCTAGTTTGTTTTTGGTTTGTTGTTGGTTTTTTTTCTTTTAATGAAATGAGTTTGCTGACAGCATTTGATAGGATGGATGGATGAAAATCCAGGGCTATATCATCACTTGGATCTGGTCAGTTGGCATAGCTGCATTTTGTACCAGCTGGGGTTCTGCCTTTCAATTTGGAACAAGTTTTATACCCTAATCCTCTTTTTTTGCTGTTTGGACACAAAACAGTAAAACTGGCACAGAGTTTCCCTCCCTTTTCTATTTCTGTTTTGCCTAATTTCTAAACTTCCTGGAGGAGACAGCATCCTTTCTCTTTCCAGAATGAACCTGGCAAATAATTTATAAATAAACAAAGAAATAGCAATAATGGAGTACAAGGAAAGGAGTGCTATCCATTATTTATGTACATAATTAAATGGAATCCCTGGTTATTTGAAAGTACAAAGACAAGACTTCACCGTGGGTGTATTATGTACGTAAATGCT
Organism: Corvus kubaryi; assembly: GCF_017639235.1. Lineage (NCBI taxonomy): Eukaryota > Metazoa > Chordata > Aves > Passeriformes > Corvidae > Corvus > Corvus kubaryi. Next base: position 17,715,381 of record NW_024581093.1, on the reverse strand, counting down.
GAAGCACTTCATGGTGGTCTTATATGAGAATGCTGCTTCCATTTTCTCTCCAGAAATTACATTTTGTTTCATCAGGCAGCTCTCAGTTTGCAGCTGTTGAAATTCCTGCTCAGAATTGCCAGGAATTCAGCAATGAATGGTCAGGGGGTCACTTTGTTTGGGGTGTTTTGTATGTCATTATCCCGTACATCCAAACCCAGATTTGGTGGCAGCAGTGCCATGCAGGCAAACGGGGTGTCTCCAACCCATGACACACATCATCTCTGCGTGGGGGACGTGGGAGGCTTTGTTGCCTTGAACACCCCTGTTTATTTCATGGGATGGTGAAACTTGAGCATTAACCATGTTTGCTCAATTAAGTTATTGAGCCACGGCTTGAATTACTCCTCCACTTTGTTTTTTAATCCCCTGGTGAGAGTTGAAGCTGCTAAAGCAAACACCAAGAGAATATTTTTGTTTGTTTCAGTTTTGGAATAGATATAAAATATGTGACATTATTTTTATCTAGTTCTGATTTTCTCTTTAATCCGTATTTCTATGTTGTGCCATGTTGCCCGGAATAATAATGGAGTCATTTCATACTTAAGAGAAACTGGGAAAAAACCCCAAATTAATTGAGTTGTCTTAATTGAACAAGGAGATGCTTAGAATTAAAACATAAGGAGCTGAACTTGGAGCTCCTAATGTGGTCTGCAAAATGAAGCTGTGCTCCCAAGCGAATAGGTTAGTAGGTTTTATGAACTATTATTTTTGTTTCCCCAGACTGTTTTCTGTGAAATTCAGCAGTCCAGCTCTCCACAGGATAATGCAGTGTGAAGCACATGGAAAATCATTCAGTTTTTAGGTGCCACTCAGTTTACCTGATTCCCATGGAGCTCCTGCCAAACAGCCTGGAGGCATTAAATCCATGCCAAAGCGTGGCTCTGGCCCTGAAGGGAGCTGTGTCCCAAAGTGTGCCCTGGCTTTGGGCCCAGGCACTGGGATGGGGGGGAGCCCTGCAGGGCTCTGGGAGACTTATCCCAGCATGGAAAACGCCCAGCAAAACCTTCAGCCAGGCCCTGGAAATGAGCAGTGCTGTGCCAGAGCATCCCAGAGAAATGCCAGCTGATCGAGCTGCTCCTCTCTCTGCTCCAGGAGGGATCCTTCCTTCTAGGAATTTCCCAGTATATACCTAAACCTCTTCCCAGTTTACTGTAGGTGATGGGAAAATAAGGGAACTCACCATACTGCACAGTAGATTGGAATTTTGAATTTTGTAGTTTAATATTTAAAATATTTAAAATATAAAAGGATACTTCAGACAAGCTCAGCAATGATTTTGGCTTTCTAAGTTCATTGCATTCTGCTTAGCACTACCAGTCATAAGAAAAAAGAAAATGGTTTTTCTACTAAGGAAATATATGTAATCAATATTTGTGTTGTACAGCAATCATCAACATCCATGGGTGTTGCCAGAAATACACCTCAGAATTTAATGAGATCTGTCAGGGAAATGAAATTCAGCAATGAGTTGCCCAAAGGAAACCACAAACTACCACCAGGTTTTACGTGTGTGAGTCTTCTCAGCTCTGGAGCAGAGGCACAACAAGGTCCATATTTCCCTCTCCTGTTTGGAATGTTTTCCTTTGTCCAAGGCAGGGACACAGGCCCCCATTTACCAGTGCTGGCTCCTCACCCACGCCGTGATCCAAATGCCTTGGCTCCCTCCCATCAGGCATTACCAGAGCAGACAGCACAAAGGCTGCACTTGCCTCGTGGGATTGTAGTTTTGGGGTGACCTTTGGCTTGCAAACCATGCAGAGAAAATCCCAAATTTCCCTTTGCTGGACACACCTATGGGTCCCAGATGGAGCACACCCAGCTGATCCCAGAAAGCTCTGGTCATGGGCTGTGTGTGAGTAGATCAGGTGTTCTTGACTGGCCTTTATCCCCACCAGGGGATCTGTGAGAGGGCACTAAATCTTCCTGGTAATTATAGATGTTCCAGTTATTTGCCTGGCTGAGGTGAGGGACATCAAAACATTATGAACAAATGTCCCAAATCATCTTTTTCCATCCAGGCAGGATTTCTGGAGGGAAAGGAACAGTATGCCCACCCACCTTGGGCTGTGGTGGTGTCATTCCTAGAGATTATCTGTCCTAAAGCCAGGAGAAGGAACGACTGCAGCTAAACAGGGCAGAGGAAAACATTGTTGGAGGGGAGAGGGAATGGCTGGAGGAGGCAAAGCAAGTGCGGAATTCTAATGCTAGATTTTATCAATTTGTAAAGTTTAATTACTTATGCTTGTGGTACCTCTGAAGAGAAATGGAATCCAGGTTAATCTTCACAAGACATGCAATAAAAATTATTTCTTAAAATAAGGCCCATTACTGTGATTATCAGACACATTTTTAATTAAATCCAAAGTTGTGTCAGTAGAAATTTTTACTTATATTATCTCAAAATGTTTGGGCTTGTTCATCTTTCTAAGCTTTACTTTTCTTCTATAAAGATCATGAACTCGGCTTAATTAGAAGAAGTAGTTATAATGTCAGAGCAAATTAATTTCAGTCAACCAAAGGGGCCCTTGGAGGATGCCAGTCCCCACCTGTAGGTGGGAAATCCCGGCTCTGGTGCTGAGTGAGCTCTCATTAACTGGGAATGAGATTTCCATGGATCCGTGGCAGGGGCAGCCCGGGATTGGTGCTGGGACTGCGACCCCGCAGAAGGACAGCACACAGCGTTCATTTCCAACACCTTGCTCTGCCTTTGCAAAGTTTCTTGACTTAAAAGAGTGGTTTGAAGCTCTTGAAGCAGGTTTGTATGCAAGGCTTCTCCCAGACAGTTGGACCGTTTTCTCTCAGGGATGGCTCTGGAATATATTCTGCTTGCAAGTAGAAAAGATTTCAGCTTTTTAGCTACTCTTTTTAGCTTTTTAGCTACTCTTTTTTAGCTACTCTTCCAACAGAGCCAGGCCAAAATTCTAATTGTGTAAGCAGATCAGTTGATCTGAGTATTCATTTTTACATCAGAGTCTCTTTTAGGTCCCAAGCACAAAAAACTTCTTTTTTTTCCATGGATTTCACTCGATGTTAGCTTTAAATGTCTGCCTTTATTTTTTCTTTAATTGAGTGCCTTTCTTTTTAATGATACTAAACTAATTTTGTATGTAAAATAGCAGAGAAATTTCACATCCTAAAAGGAGTTAATTTGCATAAAAATAAACAGAGTAACTTTTTCTAGGTGTTAAAACATAAAATAAAAAGATAAGTTAATAGTAAATCATTGCTTTAAAATGCATTTTGTCCCAAAATTCTGGGCTACTCAATGTTCTTGAGAGGTTGTAATGAGCTGAATTCATTGGTTAAATTAAAATGCTTTTTCTCATATTCAGTAAATGCAGTGTGTGTGCAATTGAACAAAAATAAAATTGAAATTTACATTTTCATCAAATGAATAACCACATGCTGAGGATTGCTTGACTGCAATTTATGATTATGCAAATGAAACAGGTTTTGCAACTAGGATATGTACAATAAATGGGAGTTCCATTATACTGTACCAAAAAGCCATTAACCTTGAAAATTATATACAATTGACATGAACATTTCTAAAGTATGTCTAAACCCTGCTAATGTTCCCCCTCTCTTCCCCTACCTATAGAGACTGTATATTAGATTTAGCAAAAGAATTCAGAGTGAATAATTCATTAAATGAGCTCTGCCACTTTTTTGTTCGTGAGCTCTCTGTAACAACGTACTGGGTTCTTTATCCATTATTTAAATCAGGAAATACTGCTGATTAATTCCTCATCTGCTGACAAGAACACAGGTTCCAAAATTCTGTTCATAACCAGAATTTGCTGTTTCAAAGTTCTGGCGAGGGAGCGGGGAGGGGGTGCTGAGGCCCTGGCAGCTTCCCAGAGGACAGGTTTCCTTGTTGGGAACACTCACCTGGCTGCTGGCTGGGAACTGTTGGTATTTGATGGTTCTAAATCAGATTCTCTTTTTTCTCAGGGACAAAAGCACCAGCACTGGGAGGGAGAACACACCGGGGCCGTCTCAGAACAAGCCGTCGGTTCTGGCTCTGCCTTGGGATGAGCAAGGCAAAACGAACAGCTTTGAGACCATTTTCCATGTATTTCCTGAAAGATGGTCCCTCCTTCGTGGATTTTTGGCTTGTAGAGAGGAACCCCCTCTGTGGCACAGGCAGAGTGGGGATGTTGGAGGTGTGGCCTCAGTGCCAGTGCAGGTTTGGCTCAGGTGCTGTCTGCACACTCCAGCTGCTGCATTCCTCACCCAGAAGCATTATCAGAAAATCTCCAAGGCTCCCAGTGCCCTGTCGAGCATTGGCAGTTAATACCAAAACTCTGAAAAAGAAATACACATCATCAAGTGGTCAAAAAATATAATATTTCTGATGCCATGATGATTTTTTGCCTTTTCTTTTATACCCCTGTTATAAATTTTTTACAACTTCTGTATTCTTAGTGCTTTTTCCCTACATTCTTAGACTTATTTGTCAAGCTGGGACACTAAACATCCTAGAAGCCTCGTAGCCAGGGATCAGTGTGCCCCAGACCCCAAGGTCCTCTCCAGAACACATTCTGTAAACCAAGATAGAACCATCCAGGGGAAGGTTCCTTGGGGAGGGGGGCTCGCTTGAGCCTCTCATTGGGGAATCTTTGATAGAGCTGCTAATTAGTAACACCTATAATGTTATACCCGACCTATTGGGGGTGTGCACTGTGGGGTGCATGGAGGTGCATTCGGCCTGGACGTGTGCACCTAAGGATGCTTAAAATAAATACCAAGGTAAAATCCCTTTTCCCTTCTAACCCTGTTTGACTCTTGATTTTAAGACCAGGAAGAGGCATCATTTCCATAGGCTGGTTCTCAAGTGCTCCCTCAAAGCGGGTCTGTTCCTTCAATGACTTTGTAAAAGCTTTGTGGAAGTGTTTCAGTTGTATCTCTGTGTCAGTTACACAGATTTCCTGTGTGATATCCTGAGTTATTTTTGCCATAGGAGGAGTTCACAGGATGATACACAACATGTAAGGTACCAAGAACTCTCGGTAGGAGTTTGCCTTATGTCTGTTATCCACTTAATTTGCAATAAGTTCTGCTATTCCTTTTCCTCACATGCCCAGAGCTATCAGAGGAGAATGCTTAAAATCTTTTATTGCAAATAATTCAAAATAATGCTGAACTTGGTCCTCCTCATCCTAAATCAAGGACCCTTTTGGCTGCTCTTTCCTTCCCTTGTCTCTGCAAGAAAGTGAACGTGTTTCCTTGCCCAGGTCTCACTTGTAGAGTGGAGTTTGCAGTAAACCACTGCCAAAAAATTGCTAGCATAGAGCACTGCAATGAATAAAAGACAGATTAGAGTAGATGGAAGTGTCATAGATGGGAAGGAGGACAGGAGGAGCTGGAAATCTGTGTATGTTCAGTTCAGTGTAAGGGTAGATGCTGATGTTTTGAGAATTCTAAAGTAGAAAGTTGAGAGTACAAGTGATTCCACTGGCAAAGCAGTCAGCAGAAAGGAACATATGGATATTTAGTTGTAATTTTTCAATATTACTTTTGACCACAGGAAATAGCCTTGTGACTTCTACTGAGGGAGTCTACAGCAGCTCAACTCCCAAGAACTGCTTTTGGCTGTACCCTTAAATATTCTTCTATATTCAAGTAGAAAAGGGGGAATCTTGTGTTACTTTTGAACTAGAAAATGATGGCCAGAGTTCATAAATATTGCAGAGGAATCTACTTAAAATGGAGTTACCCAAACTTTTCCCCAAAACTGGTGGGATGTGTTTGCACTGTGCAGTTTGACCTGATGGGGGATGCAGGTGCATTCTGTAGGGTTGGCAAAGCTTTTGCTTTTTTACTTTAAGGTGGTTAAATGTTTTAATCCTACATGAAGGGTTGCATCAGAGAACTTCAAAACCAATTTAAAGGGTTTTTTTTCCTAACATTATATTTGCTTATATTACGTTTGTCCACGGCAGTGCTGCAGTGCCATTCAGTATCTACCTGGGGTGAGCTCTTGGGCACCATCAGCCTGCCCAGGTGGAATGGGCCATGGAAAGCCTTCTCCTCACACTGCTTCTTCCACCACAAGGAAGCAGCTGAGAGCTACTGGGTGCCACTGTTTACTTGGAAACATGAAAGGAAGTGGATGTTTGCTCACACTGGCTGATGCTTTCAGCACAAACTACTGAGACATCTTGGAAAAACAGCATTATTTTTTTGTGCTTTTTAACTCCTGCAAAAATCTGTCACAGAATAGACCATGACTGAGCATTTCATGTGCTGCTCCTGCTAAGTTTGCCAGGGAACAACAGAAAGCCAGATCTGTGTCTTATTTTTCATAGCTTTCTGTAAACACTCCCAGAATTAATCTCAGGAAATACCAGAAATGCTAATATCTACTCTTTGTGTGTGCTCACAGAACAGATTTAGGACACTCTTTTGAAGGATATATATAAAGCCAGTGTTTGCCATAAGTTAAAAGCATCCTTTTTGACATCTCTGGAGCACATTTCTCAAAGTATGGAGCAGTGATTGAAGTTTGAATTCCATGAATATGTCTGGATATGTTCAGATGAAGCTGTACAGAAACCCACAGCTCCCAGCTTACCCTGCATGTCCAAGTGCTGTCCCAGAGCTTGTGTGAGACCAGGGGAGGTCCAGCAGATGGGGACACCCTCCCAAACCTGCCCTAACAGCTCCCAAAGTCTTCTCAAATAGAATATTTCTGACATGATCTGCCTGCTGTGGTGTTCATCCTCTTTGGTGAGTGTAGCAGTCAGGAGTGACTCAGACACCAATTCCTTAGTTTAGGGTATCACAAGTTGGTGAGGCTGATACCCCGCTGGGAATAAGCTCGTTTTTCTCTGCTGGCCAATACTCAAGGGCTTATTCAGGGCTCCTGTCTTCTCTGAATTAGGAGTAAGAAACTTCTTTTAACATGAAGACATAGAGGCTGAAGCAGAAAATGCCAGCTGTAAAGTAGCTCTGCTTGGTGCTTGCTTCACAAAACAAGAAGCCTTATTAAAAGACAAAAAAGAAAATTAAAAACCCCTCCATGAGATACAGGACTGTGAAGAGTTCTTATTATCTGTAACTCTTCAGCCACTAGATGGTGGGAAAGTTGCAATCTGAGAGGACTCAGGGACCTGATATGCCCTCCCAGGGTTAACCCACAGCAGGCAGGAGTGAACACAGCACTCCTTAAATCGTCGTGAAATTTCCCCGTGAGGTGGCATCTGGATTGTGGCGCTGCTTGTACATCTCTATCCAAATCAGCTTTGTGCTGGAGAACCTTGTCCGTGTTACCAGGGCAGCTGGCATGAAAAGAATCCCCTTTAGTGGCCAGTTTCAGTGAAGACACTGAAAAAAATTATCAAGAGGCGACTTCATGCTAAATTCAAAAGTACCACAGACACAGTGCTGGCAGTGCCTGTTTTAAAGCTGACTCTGGTGTGCTGGATGCCGGCAGCCCCGTGTCACTAAATAACTGAGAGAACCCCTAGAACACTTAAATGCAGAGCGCACTGAGTAATTTTCCTCTCAGTTGCTTCCGGGGCTGATAGCATGAAGAGGAGCTGTGCAGTATTCCCAAAAATATTGTGTGCACAGGGCTGAATCTTTCTTCCACCATGCTGTGGAATTTGCTGAGCTGTTTTTTTGTGCGGATATTTGGGGAGGAAATGGTTTGATTTGAAAATGTCTTTAACAGGTTTTTGACTCCCTGCTCTGCTCTGAAGGACAGCTTCATAAATACTTCTGGCTCTGGCATCCCTCGCCAGGATCTCTGCTGGACTGTCAGATTCATCACCTCCCTTTTTGATCTTGGAAATGAATTGAAGTCCCATCTTCCAATGGAAATGGCTGTACTACCAGCCCTTAATGGCTGAGGTAACTCCAGAGCAGGCTTTAGGAGCATCAGATGATGACAACACCTTTGATTTATGTGCCACCTTTCATTCCCAGCCATCTCAAAGCACCTATAATTTCTGGCAGACCTGTGCTGAGCTAATGGGTTATTTCAGAGTCTATTCAGCAATAACTGTTAACTGCTCAGAAGGAAGACTGATTGATGGGTGAGATGGCCCAGAACTTTAATTATCTTAATGAACAATTTTTGAACTTAGCAGAAAGTCTAGCACTGACACAAGTGGAGCCATGAACTTTAATTCCACCACTCATTCCATTAAACCCTGAGCTCAGGGGTAATTTAAAGCCTTATCTCTTGTTCTGTGTGTGTTTTTCAGAGGAGTCCACTGAGGCATTGCTGACACAGAACCACTTCTGCTCTGGAACTTCCCACACCTGCAGAGAGCTGCAGGACCCTGTGACAAACAATTCCTGACCCTGAGGAAGCTGCTAAAAAAAGTTTGATATGCAATGAATCAAGTTTACCAGGAGGCTGGAAACAAATATTTAAAGTATTCAGAATAGTTCTGGGAGAATTATTAGCGAGGAGATATTAAAGACTCTGGTTCAACACCTGCTCTGTTATTTGCCTTTGACAGGAAACAGAAGTGGTAAATAGCTGAACCAGGGACCCAGGCAGCAGGAAAACAGCATGAAAGGCAAACAGATTGCTGTTGAGAAGATGGTTTTGGGATTATTTTAGTGTGAAAGTTCTTTTAAAATTAGTAATTGTGATCACACATACATTGTCTGTGTCATCTACACCTCCTTGTACTCTTCTTACGCCTCTCTGTTATTGTACTTTTAAACCTTAATCATTTTTCCACAGAAATGAAGTTGTTATTAGCATCTGTTGTGTCTGCATAATTACTGTGCCTGTTAAAAGGCTTATTTCTATTATTTCCAGATCCTTTCCACAAATCCTTACATTGGTAATTAGGATATCTTACAAATACTGCTGCTATGAAAAGGATCAGAATTTTCAGCGTGAATCAACAATTTCCTTCTGATGACTCATACTATAGAGGGTACCATAAAAATAATAATAATAATATTAGAAAAAAGCAATAATTCCAAGCTGTGTTTTACTGCATGTGTTGCCAAGGAGATCCAGCTTTGTGAGTGACTTTAGGACCTGGGTCCTTGCACTAACTACATCAGAAATGTCAAGAACGTGATCATTTTTTTTGGCTAGAAAAAATTTCAGTATAACTTGTTCCACCAGTATTTTCATCCTGGAGATTGAGGAGGGATCAGAGAAGGCAGCTGAGGGTGGGGGCTTGAGCCAGGAGCCCTTTTTGAGCAACAGGGAGAGTTGAGTTGTGGAGGGTGATGTGGGGTGAAGTCTGAGTGTCCACACGTGGCTTCCTGGGATTGAACTTCCTGGGCTTTCCCCGTGCCCATGGGGAACAGCAGTGGGCACATCCCCAGAGTGGGCTTTACACAAACATGTTCATGTCCGTTCTTCCACAAGGCACTGAAAATGTGGGGACACGGCTGGGACGCTTTGGGAACTCCCCAGACCCTGCAGAGCTGCCAGAGTGATTCCCATGAGCTGCTCCCTGGGCTCCCCCTTGGCAGGCAGGGCTGAGGAAAAGGAGATGTAGGGATGACACTGGTCTGAGTCCAGGCAATCCTTATCCCTCAGGGAATGAAATGTGAGGGCTGGAGCTGTCTGTGTGCACGGCCTCTCCCTGTTTGCCTCCCACAGCTCTTCCCAAAGCCCATCCAAGGGCTGCTCTCCCGTTCTCAGGCCGCAGTTGGCAGTGTTGATGTGTATCCTGCACAGATGTCTGCTGCTGTTTCAGCTTCTCCAGAAGAAGGAGGCTTAACTGCCTCTTGCATTTATTCCCAAGGAAAAGTGGCTTAAGGGTTTTGAAGTCCCTTTCAGGTTTAACCAGTTTCACAATGTTTCCCTCAAAAACCTGATGTGGGCCATCTCTGAGGAGCTTAAGGAGTAGTATGGAGCCTCTCCATTCCCTCCACCTCTCCCAGCTCCCAGCCTGCTGGGCCAGTTCCCCACATCCCAAAGAGGAGTTATAGAGCCACAGTCTCACTGGTGCAGGACAAACTTCTGGGAACTGGAGCTGAAGGAGGTGGAAAAGAGAGATTTGAGCATCACCAGGAGCTGTACAAGGCAGCAAAGATGAGTGTCAGGTTTCTGGTGTCAGACTTGGGCTCCATGAGCTTTGGCATATGGAATTCAGGCTTCAAATGTTGTATTCCCCTAAAACTTCAGATGTTCAAAAGCAACGCTTTGGCTGACAGAAATCTCAGTACAGATAATTCTATCATTTCCTGTTGCTGTTTGCTGTTTTCTGTTGGTGTCTGCAGACATGACATGACTGTGCTGTATCCTTTTGGGTTTGTGACATTTTCCTCTCCTCCTCAGCTCAGTGCAAAAGGGTCTTGCTACATTGGACAAATGTCCTTTTCTAAAATTCATTTTTCCTAAGCCATGTGACCACAATGATCCCATTCTTTAAGAGGCTGGGCTGTGTGAAAGTTTGAGAGAGACAAAAAAAGCAGTTTCTGGAAGAACTGTTAAAAGATATCCATTTTTCACAACTATAATAGAACCTCATAATTAATTTAAATGGAATTTGTTTTCCATAACACAGATTTTTGGGTGTAAAGTACGTCCTTTGAGAGAGGCAAGAGAAAACATCCTCTGTTATTTTTGATTACCTTTGTGTTTCGGTTTTTATTCATTATGTTAATTTTATGCTAATAACCTTCTTACATTAAGGTTCACTTTATACTGCATAAACTGACAAATAGAGCAATATTTATCAAGCATAAATATTAAAAACACTATAAAGACTTCTAGGCTTCTAATTATTATGCTAATATATCTCTAAATTATTCTTGTATTACCACTCTACAGTTCACTGTGGAACATGACACAAAAATAGTAAAAATACCAAAATTCTACTTCTCAATGCTATTAATGAATCACAGAGGAAGGCTGTCTATGAATTAAAAAAGCACCAGTTACAGCACTATGGAGGTGAAGATATAGAATTGATTTCTTCTGGTGAGCTGTTGAGCCTTTGTTTATATTATCATAAATACCAAGGAAATCCAAAGTGCTTTTTTGTCTTTGAAGTTCAGGAAATCCTCATATATTGCATGGAAATTCCCCCCATTGAGGCAAATTCTTGGTATTTCTTTTCAGAGCAGTGTGTTTGTTGGTGTCTGTTCAGATGGTGCAAGGCTGTGAGTTTTGGCCTCTCCTGATTTTGTGTTCCAGCCCCAGGGGCAGATGGGCCCCAGATCTCAGGTGTCACATTTATTCTGGCGCTGTTATGATTGGAGGCAAAATCCCTCGACTATGTGGAAGGACTAATTCTCTCTTCTTTTTCCACCCAAATACGTGAATTTTTTTTCAGAAATTCTGTTTTTTAATAAACATTCCACAGGTTTTATGTTGGTTTTATTTATTTGGTTTTGTTTTGTTTTCAATCTGTCTTAAATGTGGGCACTGGAGATAGCAACAAAAATGCTTTTATGGCAGCTGATTTTTCAGTTAACTCTTTACTTGTCCCATCTACAGTGGAGCAGGCTTGGTGTTAAAAGGATCCTTAACTCTCTACAGCTAAATGCACTGTATATGTCTTTGTAGGAGTCATTAACAAGTGGAATAATAATGGTCTAAAGGTATGAATTGAGTGTCCCAAGCACAGAGCTGGCTCCCTCCTGGGGAGGTTCCATGCCTGGGAGCTGTGGGGAGTCCCTGCTCTGTGAAGAACAGCTTTGATTTCCTCACTAAAAGCCTCTGCCAGTCACTCTGGACTGGGAGACTCTGTGCAGTGCATCATTATTATTAAGTGTCTTTTTAAAATGGAAACAAATTACTCTGCTGGGATATAGTGCTCTTGCACAGACAGCTGCTCAGCTGACAATCACATCTTTACAATGGTATTATAGTGCAAAATCAGCCCTGTGAAGGAGGGAAGGACAGAGATGGTGTCTCAGCAGATAACAGGCGAGGGTTACACAGAGCAGCAGCGAAGTTACACAGCTCAGGGCTGACTGTGATGGTGCTGCAGAAATGAGGGGCTGCAAGAGGCCAAGCTGAGCCTGGGCTGAGCAAGGAGGGTCACAGAATTGATGGAAGAGGAAAGGAAGCATTTCTCTTGCTTTCTTCTTTCAGAGTCTTCAGGGAAATATCTTGATTAATTCACAGGTTTTCATTCCTTCATTTGTTTATGTGTGTGAGTGAGTGGATGTGCTGTATAAGGATGGCTGTGACTCAGTTATGGAGGGAAAGGTAAATCAAAGACTTGGAGTTTGTCTTTAGGGTGTGTTTAAAGTGCACTACAGAGGTGGGTGTGCATCTGGAAGGAGCTGGTTTGGAGCACTGGAAACTCAGGTGCAGGGAAGTTCTGTCCCTCTGTGCCAGTCTCCATGTGAGGGCATTTCTGCTTCCTGGGGCACTCTGGAAGTGTCCGAGGCTGCAGAGGAGCCACCTCCCTTCCCTGCCCCTGTGCTCACCTGTGCCTGAACATCTCACACAGCACACACAGAGCCACGGGCCCTCACTGCTCTCAAGCTGAGCATGGCCACAGGAGTCTGAAGGTGCCTTCAGACACAACTGCCTGTGTGTGGCACAACAGAGAAAGATAAATATATGAGAAAATGTAGCCAGATGTATTGCTCAGCTGTTTCTGCATTGCCTATTTTAGCTGTTTCATGCTAGTAGTTTGAAAATAAAATCAAGTTTCTGGTGAAAAGGATTTTTTTATTAAAAATCAGTGCCTATTTTTGACCTGTGTAAGAATCCAAATAAAACCCACTTTGTTGTTTTTGATGTTACAGCTCCCAATTAAGTGTTTAACAAGAAAATATTCCTGCTGGGAACATTCAATATCAATTTTCAGTAACTAGTTGCAGTGTGAAATCTTGGTTTCTCTGCAGAGAACCAGTTTTTTGTCTCGCCCAGCCAGGTATTGATCCCTGTCTCCATCAGGGGAAGTCACCCTGACCTTCCCTCTCTAATCCTCAGCATCCCTGCTTGGCCCTGTTGATAATGAACTGCAGAGATAGAGTCATGAGGCGCTGGGCACTTGCCAGTCCCTGGAGTGCTGCTGCCCAGTCCCACGCTGATGTGAGAGTTTTGTATAAACCTGCCCTAAATCAAGAGGAGAAAACACTTTTAATGTGGATTGAGCATTAATTTTAGACATAATTTCCTTTACTTACAAGCCACAGCATGGAAGAGTTCCCTTTTCAGGGAGGTCCTCTACCACCACTACAGGTTTTAGCATAATTTTTGTGCTTCTTCAAAGTACACCTGAGTGCTGGTGCTTGGGAGACCATCTTAACTGCACAGGTAGCAAACAAACTTATCCTACAACACTGCAACCACACGTAGAGAGAGGATTAAGGTCATTTGTCTGATGGTGAATCTGGTATGTGCAGAATTCTCTTTTGTTTTATAAATATATCAGGAAAGCTGAAGCTTTTCCAATCTGAAATAGTGTGTGCATAATTAAATAAACTCTATGTGTGTGTGAGAGAGAGGGAGGAAGGAAAAAGGGGTATTTTCTCTCTTTTTACTTCTTGCAACAGTTGGCCACACAGATGAAAACAACGCACAGCACAAAGTAATTGTGAAATCAATCAGTAATCCAGCAATCCTGAGCTCTGGAGTAACCTCCTAGGAAGGGAAGAAAGAAAGAAGTACACAATATATTAAATACAAATCCTAAAAGATAGGTAATGTGCCAAAGAGGTTATTGCATTCAGGAGGCTTGATAAGGATGGTTTAGCAGGGTGAAGAGATCACCTCTGCAGATTGGAGAGGGAAAGGACTGCCAGGAGATAAAAGCAGAAATGCACAATAAAGAGATAAGTGAGCCTTATCTTCTTTGCACTTACCTCATGATTGTTAACATTTTGTCTTCTTTCCATAAGCACATTTCCAAACACTCAGATGCAGAGCACTCTGACCTTTGGTCTCTTCTGCAGTCCAGTAGAACCAGGACAAAGTTAATGGAACCATTAGTGCAATTCAGCTCTTGTTTGTTTAACAACAAGCAAGTAACTAATACTTCAGACTAAATATTTGGGGGTCTAGTTGTAAATTGTGATAAGTTCCAAGCCCTTCTTTTCTTTCTGCAGGCAGATATTGAGCACAACACCTGTGAATGTATTTCTGCCTCAGACACTGGGCTGGGGGCTGTGGACTCTCAGTATTGGCTCCTTTAGAAGCTCACTGGAATTTAGACCCCATCTGGGTGCCAGTTCTGAAAGGATAAATTGTACCTACCTACAGAGGGAAAGCTGCCTTTCTGGGGAGGTGGCTGTTTCTGTTGCTAGAGAAGTCTGTAATTGCCTTGGTCAAAAAAGGGTTTTTTCCAGCTCCAAAGCATATGCCATATGCCATAAATTATATATTTCCCATCATCTTTGCTTACAAATGTCCTAGAGTTTTTAGGGATTTTTTTTTTTAAAGAGGTAGTTTATGAATTTTGCAGTCTGGTAAAAAATTCCAAGGGAACTTTTTTTTTAATAGTTTAACTTCTTGGGAATATTTTGTAATTATTATTGTACCTCAGGAAATGCTTTACTAGAAAAATTATTGCAGGCTCCTGTTTGCTTATTTTAAACAATTATTGTGTACCTGTAGTTTGAAAGTATAGAGGGGTTGAAAATAACCATTTGGAGAATATTGATAAAATGAGACAGGTCTGAATTATAGAATCAGAATCCTATTGTGCTTAAATGCAGTAATTCCCTGGAGTTCATTGTGGGATTAAATAGGTCATATATAGAATAGAAATTAATGCCTTTTTTATAAATACAACTTGACGCCACAGGCTTATAATTAAAACGTGTAGAAGCATTTTATTGGGCAGTAAATAGCTGTATCAGTGTTCAAGTGGGCAGTGCTGTCACATGAGAAATGAAGTGCAAGGCCTGGGCAGGTTAGTGGAGAGGATATTAAATATGATGCTGAGGATATGAGTTTAATTTAAAGAATCATTTCTGTTGCACCCACAATTTTATTCTTTCATCTTACTGGCAGCACAAATGTTTCCATCCGTTTCATTTCATCTTCTTCCTTCTCCTCTCAGATATTTATATGTTTGCATGGCCTCATCATGATAATATCCAGCTGCCCTCCAAACAGAAATATCCTTTACTATTTCTCTTGCTTTCTTCTTTCAGAGTCTTCAGGGAAATATCTTGAT
>NW_024581093.1:17674657-17700255 GCF_017639235.1 Corvus kubaryi | reverse complement strand
GGTGTGCATCTGGAAGGAGCTGGTTTGGAGCACTGGAAACTCAGGTGTAGGGAAGTTCTGTCCCTCTGTGCCAGTCTCCATGTGAGGGCATTTCTGCTTCCTGGGGCACTCTGAGAGTCTGGGATTTTGGGATCCATTCGGGCCCAGATTTCAGTGTCAGATGGTAGCTCAGACAGTTAAGCACCACTGTCCATTTTTATCCCACTTTCATAAGATCAAAACAAAAAAAGATACTTTTTTTACCTGAATCTGCCACATCTCTCTGGTTTACAGAAATTCCTTCTTGTGCTGCTGAATTCTTAGGCACAAAAAAACCCCAACAACAACCCCCCCCCAAACAAAAACCCCCCAAAAGCCCAAAACTAAACAAAACAAAAGAACAAACTGTGGACAGTTCCAAACATTTTGAAAAGTTAAGTTCCTCTTCATTTTTTCCCTCTCCAGTTAAATCTGGTTCCAGTGCTCATACGGGCAAGGAAGGAGAGTTGAGCAGATCCCAAGGCTGGGCCTGCCAGGATCAGACGTGTCCTAAGGACCTCAGGGAGTGTTTCCACCTTCCTGGCCCTGCCTTTGCACTGGTGTGAGAGCATTCCATCCATTGCTGCAAAACTCCTGGGAACCTCCCTGCTCTTAACAGGTGACAAAGCAATGTGGAAGAAGCTGGAATGCTGATAGGTTCTGTGCTTAAGTGAGAAAAGAAGCCATGAATTATTTCTGTCATCTCACAGTTGGTTTTCCAGCAAGGACTGAAATGCCATGAAATACCCCAGCCTTGGTCACCTCCCTGACACAGCCTGGGTCAGCCCTGTTAGTCCCCATGGATCCTGAACCGGGGAGCTGGGATCAAGTGCATCAAACAACCTTCTCAGAAGTGGAATCTACCCATTTTTTAGCCTCTGAGTCACAGGAGGCACTGGCTGTGCTTGAGGGCAGTCGTGCACTTTTGCACTGAGATTTCACAGTGCTCCTGAGCAGCAGGTTTGCCCTCTGGTGGAACCCCTTCTGCCTCCTCTTCAGAGTTTACCCCACTAGGCTTGGGAATTTGCTCTGTGAGAGCAGCCCCATTTTATAATCTTTCTTGAAAGAATATTTTTGAGACATGTGAAGGAGATTTATTTAAACAGGGAGGTAAAACGAGGCCTGGTAATAAACACAGAAGCCCTCCCTGTGCTTAAATTCTTTCCTCACCGAAATGTTTTCATATTAGGTTTCTTTTTCAATTATTTTCTTTGCAGAAATAGACCTTGCAGATATCCACCCGACAGGTGTGTTTCTGGTCACACTTTAGAGCTCGCTGTGAGCAGAGCTGAGGGCTCAGTGCCCTGCCTGCCCTGGTGATGGGCAGGGCTGTCCTGAACACCACTGTGGGCAGTCACAATGAGGGAAAATATCATTTGCAGCTGAATTTTCTGCAAGCATTTCACCGAACAAAAATGGCCATGACTGCTTCTCCCCTGCTCTGATTCTCTTTCTAGAAGACAGTGGTGGTGAAATTATTCCAATGTGTATGAATTGGTGCTTGTTCTGCCACTCTCACCGGATTTATTGGGGTTGAACTAACAGAATGGGCAAAACTGCCCCTTAATCATCTCCCTTTCACAATTAGTAGTGCCAGTGAAAGCAGTGGATGTGTGTTACCCTGCTCCATGCTGTGACTGTCAGTGGGAGCAGCACTGTTGTAATCTCTTTCCACCACCAGCATGGAGACCTCTGGGTGTGCAAGAAGCAGCTCTAATGAACCACATTCCAGCAATCCCCAGCTGCAAAATGGTTCCTACCTGGGGAAATGACACTTGGGTACAGATGGATAGCACTGCTAATGACAGTGTTGCACTGATAAAAGCACATTTCTCTTAAAAAAGGGTGAGGGAAAAGCCTTTAGTTCCATATCCTGCATGATGAGAAGGAACCAGAGCTGGCAGCCCATCAGTGAGGGCAGGAGGAGAAGCCTCTCCAGCGTGTGAGGAGCAGCAGTGTCACTGAGGTGGCTGCTGGCTAGGTTTCTACAGGCCAGGCAGGTTGGCACTCAGTGCCATGGCATGGGGTGGATGCAATGGATGGAGCAGGGAGCAGGGAGCAAGGAATTCCACCAGGGCCTTGCCATCCATGTGGAAACACTGCCTGGGGGGCTGCACAGAGCCACCACAAAGGACCTTCAAAAACCCAAAATGACTTTGCAGAAATGAATGGCTCTGGGCTGGCATGTTCAGGACCGCAGGGCTGACAGAACCAAAAATGATACTCTTAACAGAAAAATGAGATTGTGGCTTCTCTGCCAAAGCCTAGGGATCTAAGGCTTTGTCTGGTGCATACTAAAGAAAGGAAAAAAGGCTTCAGGAGAGGAAAAGAGATCTCAGAAAGCGAGAAAAAATAAACAGAAAGACAACTGATATTTACATTGTGATCTTCCTGATTATTTGCTCTACTATTGTGTAAGTTTATTTACTGAATGCTGTCTTTTGCCAAAGAGATTGTTTCATTTCTTCTTGAGAGTTAGTTTCTTTTGCTATTTAAGCAAGCAGCCCACAGGAATGCCTTCTCAAGCATTCAAGCTACTTTGCAGACTCAGTGCTTGAGGCCTTCAGCAGTGTTTGTTTAGGATGGTCTGATTCCCTTTCTGCTCATTGCAGGGCTCTGCTTTCAGGCACTGCTTTATCCAATCCTAATGACAAACACAGGGAGGAGTTTTAAGTCCCAATATGCAGCAGAATGACTTTTATTTGTTTAACTGGCAGCATGTGGCAACTTCCTTTCCTTCTTCAGTAACCATGAGATGCAGCCCCACCAGAGATGTGGTGTTGTGTGCTTGGAACAGAGGAGTTCGTGCCTTTAGGATGCACCTGAGCAGCAGATGCAAATCCCTCTGCCACAAACCCATCACACAGAGATTTGGACTCCATTTCCTTCCTGTGCTACCTTTTGCTTCCAGTGTGGTAACAACTGATTCCTGGTTTTATGCAAAGAGCAATTAAGAAAAAGTATGTAAGTACTGGCAAAACAGGACTGTACCTTGGCTGTGACAGCGCAAAGCCAAAGCTACTCTGGAGGCTGAGGACCTTTCTACAATATCTGTACTACAGCTCTTTCCAGCTGGGTGGCAACACCTCCCTTTTTGACAGATGCCATCTGTAGTGCCAAGTTTCAGATTTCACATCTGTCCCATCCTGTCCTGTCCTATGTTTGACAGATTCCTTTACTGCAGTTCAGCCGTCCTTGGCAACTTATCAGCTACAGGTAGATTTTCCCTTCCTGGCACTGCAAATGCAGAGGAAGAAGGGTGACAACTTCATCTGGTGGCCTCATTTCATTTGCTAGGGAACTCTAGAGGTCATCTAGACTTACTGAAAGTGGCTCCAGCCAGAAAAGGTTGCTTGGGCTTCTCCAGTCATGTTTCAGTAACTCCAGGGATGGACACTCCACAGCCTCTCTGGGTCCCTTACAGTAATTTCCCCCTCCTTGCAGTTAATTAAAACTTCCTGTGTTGGAGGTTGGATTCAAATTATAAAACAAGTCTTCTGAAGTCATTCAGCCCCAACAGCTGGTTTTGTTTCAAATAACAAGAACTGATTTTGCTCCTTTTTCATGAGAGAGGGCAACTGTGCCACCATGTTTATAAAAAAAGTCTTTGGCATCTAATGAAACTTTCTCTGTAAGAGTTGGCTGCCTGTGAAGCTCTTTGGAAGGCTTTGCAAAGGTCATAGCCTCAATCCTCAGCTGCAAGGAGAATGTCAGAAGGCTTTACAGGGTCATTTTATATCCAGCAAAACAGGAGATGATATGGCTACACAGTTTTAACTTGTCTTGGGCAAATATTTTCTCTAAGCTGCAAAAATGTTGTATTTATACTTTTAATGTATGCTGTATTATTAAGCTCTGACATTAAACACCTTCATGCCAGTCTGAAGGCACTGAACTTTGCTAATCATACGGGAAAACAAGGCAAGGGGAAACCTGGCAGGTCTTACAGAACATTTCTTCCTTGCTGTTAACTCCAGAAGTCCCTTCCAACCTTGGCCATTCTGTGCTTAATGCTGAACTGATCAAAACTCTCAGCAGGCAAAATTGAAGACAAGGAAGCTCCTTGATTCTAAACTCCAATGTATAATCTGTTTTTTACATAGCACAGCATCAGGACTCCCATTTAAAATATCCTCTACTTCTTTAACAGGAGAAATAATGGTGTTGATGATGCCAACGGAGACCCAATTCTGCTGCAAAGCCACGCGGGTGAAGCCTTACCCAAAAAACCCCACAGAACAAATCAACCAGAAAACCCAGCAGAGATACAAAAACATCCCTTTCCCTGAGTATCCCGACACTGTTATCCCCAGCAGAAGAGCCTGCTGTTGTGGAAGCAATTCCATCCTTCTGCTGATGTCTGGGACCTGCCAGGCAAATAAAACATTTACAAGCTCCAGAAGAGAAGTCTATAGAATACAGTGGGACAAAGTATGTTTGACTGCATTGGATAGCAAATCCCTGGAAAAATGAAGTATTGTTCAGCTTGAGACTGCTTGAGCCTGCCAAATAAATTCAGCTGGGAAAAGAGGTTGAGGTCAAGATCAAGGGAAAAATGCAACAAGTCAGCATTTAGGGCACTCCAGCATTTATTGCTTAACCCACAAGACCCACAGGATATTGGTTTCAGTGCTCTGAAACCCTTCTGTTGAAATGGTTTCACTGTATCAATTTCACTCTAAATGAACAATCAGAGTTCTGGGACCTGTTTCCACCCCCACGAGGCTTTTGCTAATTGTTCTTCAAGTCCAACCTGGTCTACTTTGCACAGACCACTTGAGAATAAATCTTGCAGGTACCTAATAAGAGTGGAATACTCAAGTTATAGTTTCTCCTCCAGTAAATGTTTGATTGCGTAAGAAAAAATGGAAAGATTACAATCCCTTAAAGTAGCAAAAATGATGATTAGAACACTTTTGTGAAGGTGGAAGCTCTCCTCAGGCATTCAGCATTCAGCCTCCTCAGGCAGAGAGAGGAATTGTCATTAGATTGGTTTGAGTCGTGAATCTATCTCATTTTAAATAATCCTTCAACATGAGTCATGCTATTTTCAGCTCCCAGTGTAACTGAACTCTACAAGTAGGAAAAAGAAACCCAGCAATAACTCCCACTCCTTTCTTCCTCCTCCTCGTGGTAAACCCCCTGTCCAACTTTGGCAGAGCTCTGCTGACCGGCCACTGGCTGCAGCTTCTCCCAGCTGGGCTCCCAAAGACAAGTGTGCAATTAGCCTTTGCCTCCTGGGCTAATTGGCCTCTAGCCTTTGTCTTTTCAGCTAATTACCGAGGCAGCCAAGCTGGCTCTCTGGCCCAGACTGACACAGTGTTCAGGTAATGGGCAGGCTTCGGGCTGAGACACAAATGCAAAGGGACAGTTCCCACTGCCCTGCTCTTGTCACCCGTCCTGGCCCCGCAGCAGCTCAGCCTGACACAGGGACTGGGGCTCCCTGTCCTGAGCGTGTGAACGCTGAGCTGGGCACTAGGAAAGGCTTGGCAATTCTGGCATTTCATTTCCTGCTAGTTCCTAAACCCAACTTTTCTGGATTTCTACCTCTCTCGCGACAACCAAAATATTGCATTCTGGTTTTTAATTTCAAATGGATACTTTTCATAAGAAATGCTGTTTGATTGGCATGGATTCCTCCCTCTTGTCTGTCATGCAGCTAAACCCAACACGGGTAAAGCACACAGCCCTGCTCAATCAATAGAGTGATAAAGACAATGTATCAGCATTGTTCAAAAGATGGGATTTTCATCCTAACGGCTCAACCTGCTCAGCAATTCTCTTTTGGCTTTGCCAGATATAAGGGCATAACCTTGGGCAAGAGAAAAGCCTTTTCAGCCTTGTAAAAAACAGGTTCACATGAAGGCAGCATTGCAGTTTTTGTTGTTATCAGGAGGGGTTTTTCTCTTGAGCCTTTCTTGAATGTCACAAAAAATTAAAAGCAGAAAGAGTTACCTTAGCCAGTCATAGTCAGGATTGTTTACACAGACATTAACAGGAAAAGAACAATTCGTTCCCATTATTACAATTTCCCAAAAATGAACAGAGGTCTTATTTTGCATGGTTAATTGAGGTGTGCTCGAATGCCCTGTGCTGGAGGTGTCTTTGAATTTAATGGCTTTAGGTGGACTCTCCTGGCAGTCAGAGGTACAATATCAGAGTATGTCCTAGCATGATGCATGGTTTATTTGCACCCTGAAAGTGTCCTGGTGACGTGTGAATTAGCTAAAGAAGATCTAGTGGGAGATGGTGTTCAAGAGATGGGTTTGTGCAGTGTGGGGTATGTTCAGTTGCCATGGTTATTCCAGGAAAATATGTGTACAGTTAGTTAAGTCCCTGTATAGTTTAACTTGCGCAATAAATAAAAAAATACAGGCGCAAAACTTGTCATGTGAAACCAAATCTTTATAATCTGAGGGTTCATGATAATAAATTGAACCTGGAATATCTATTAGGTACAGATACACAGGAGTGGTGGCAGCTG
This sequence comes from Corvus kubaryi, assembly GCF_017639235.1. NCBI lineage: Eukaryota > Metazoa > Chordata > Aves > Passeriformes > Corvidae > Corvus > Corvus kubaryi. Next base: position 17,693,753 of record NW_024581093.1, on the reverse strand, counting down.
AAGCAACAGTATTCATCTTTTCACATAAATAGCAAAGCAGGTCAGAAATGCAAAACAGGTCAGAAATAAATGAGTTTCTAGAAGCTGAAGTGATGATATGATAATCTGCATTTTGGAAACGATCTTGTGACATTTAGAGCTACGAATAATGAACTTGGCTCTTTGTCACCTCTCCTTTTTTCTTTGTATCACTGAAAGAGGCAGCAGGAAGAAGGTCTAAAGCAGCAGAAAAGTTACCATTCAGGCTGTGCAAATTAGTTAGAACCCGAATTAGTTCAGCTGAAGGTAATTTCTCACATGATCTCTCAAATCTTTACTGACTGTTTGTATTTCTCTTTAAGCACTGAATAATTTGATAACAGAATGTGAGTAATCCCTTAAGGGGAATTAAGTCTGTCTGGTTATTTCTTGCTGCTCAAAGATAACATTACCTTTACTAGGCTGTCTGAAAAAATGTGTTAGCATGAAATTTAGATCCTTATGAGCCCTTATTTATAATGCCTGGTCCTTTCCTGTGGTCTAAAGCAACAAGGGAGCCTGTTGAACAGCAGAAGAGGGACAACCTTCATCCTCTTCTGCTTCCTCTCCATTTCAATATTTAACTGTTTGAAGTGTTTATGAGAGGGGAAGCTGAAATCTCACAGGCTGGACTAGAACTTGAGTTCTTCTGGCTTGTAGGAAACTTGTTTTTCAGAAATTATGTTTTTTTTCTGAATTTGGAGGGTTTGACTCAGCAGCAGAGCTAGTTTTGATATTCCAGCACCATATTCTTGTGTTATAGTACAAAGGCATTTCTATGAATAACCATAGCCAGAACTTGCCTGCTAAAGAATCAGCATTCCAATAACTTGTGCTCATGGGAATGGGGGATTAGTGAGTCTGATCCACCAGACAGAGCAGTGTTGAACTGGAGGTATGAAAACACACAAGCACTTTGTTCAGGTGGTGAAAAATAAGTTACAGAAGCAGCATTAACTTTGTCCCAGTTTGTTTTTTTTGCAGTGGTATGCACAAAATAAGGCAAAAATAAAATTTTCCTCAAAGGTGGAATAGAATTTTAAATTTACTTCAAATAATAGTATGGCTGAGCTTCATAATGTCAAGGCTATTTCTTGTACCATTGGACATTTCAAACAGATGTAACATTTCAAGTATCAGATGGTGTAGAACAGCCATCAAAAATCAGTGTTCCAGAGTTGGATGTGTAAAAGGGAATGTGGTGGGCATTGGATGCTGTGTGACTGCAGTGTGTGGGAATGGACTGAGTGGTGTCCAGGGATTTCAAATCCAATATCTGTTCCAAAGGCAGAGGTCCATGTGTGAGTTCTGGTGATAATGTGGATAATGATTCTGTCAAGTCAAATGCACTTGCTGACCGATATAAATGAGTTATGGAGGCCTTTTGAATAATGTGCTGGTGATGAGCCATAAATCACAGTGCAATCCCCAACCCATCTGCAGACGGAGGCCTGCAATGGTTTGCTAGTAACCCTTGAGCTGGTACACATATTAACATGAAAAATAACGAGTCTGCCAACTTTAAGCAGTGGTTTGCTTTGGATAAACACTCTGAGAATTTGGGCAGGCTGGTAAAGAGGTCTGGCAGATTTGTTTGTCATATGAATAATACCTCATTTATTGTGTTGGAACAACTGTCAGTCCCTTATCGATGACAGCAGGTCAGGGTGAGCACTGTACAAGTCTAACAAGTATCCTGCTCAGCTGTCATTTTATTAGTATAATTATTATCTGTTAATTGAACAAATGCAGTGTTCAGTATCTTGGTCATGGACACGGAGATTTTGTTCTTGCTGAAGAAACCAATCAAGCAAAAGGGTGATCTCTCTGTCAAAGGGTTTGCAGTCCAAATCCAGCCAGGGTGAGGCAGTGGACGGACAGAGAGACAGACAAAGTGAAAACTGAAGAAAGAATGAGGCTCTTTGGGTCTGTGAGATAAGCAGTGGGCTCAGGACCCCAGCAAGCTGGTCATTGTCAGGGCTTTGTCAGCAGTGCAGCCAGGAAAATGCTACAGCAGCTTTTGAGGGGCTGCTGCACTCCTGGGGCACACGGCTATGGAAGCTCCTCCCAGCTGTGGGATGAGCCTTGCAGGCAATTTTCAGTCCTGCTTCTTAAGGATCAGGGTCTCCCCCTGAGTGTAGGGCAGGGGTATGGCAGGTTGGGTATCCACTTGGCTAACTCGAGCTGAAGGTAAGAAAATAATAAGATTCTAAGAAATACCAGGCTCCAGAGATGTCACGGATGCAGACTGGGAGCAGCTGAGGCTGTTTGATGGCACCATGGAGGGAAAGGCTGAAGCAGGCAGGGCTCCAGACCAGCAAGCCAAGCTTCTGCTTTATTAAACACCCGAGAATCCAAGCACACAATTTAAATCCATAAAACCCAGGGTTCACTGGTTCCAGTGCTCATGCTACCACTTGTTCCTGTTATTAATTTTCCCACTGGCACTTACTCCAGTGTAGTTTCGGGGCTGTGTAAGATGTGTTTCTTTATAGCCAAGCTGTGAAAACCTCAGCTTTCTATTTATTCCTTATTTTTTGGTATCACATTGACAAAAATGCATTTCCACTAAAGTAAATTTTGCCACGAGGTAAAAGTAGTTCCATCTTTCCTGCTTCCTCCCATCTTCTTTTCCCAAACTGTAACTTTGTTCAAAAGAACAGGTAGCAATAAAATGCTCTGACAATAATCACATCCTTGTCTTTTAGTACTTGGCTCTGTGATAGTCCAAAAAGATAAGAGGTGTTGATACAGACAGCATATAAACATTCCTGCAAATGAGTTTTACTTTAAAATACCTATGGTTATCTTTCCATGTCTGCTTTTATTATGAAAAAACGCAAACGATTTCTGTTGCTTGTGAGGTTACTACATTGAGAAAATTACCAACCAGGCACCGTAATTGCTGTAGGAGAGCAGCAAATAAGACTGCTTCACATTATTTAGACAATTTGATTACTCTTACTCAGGATCCCAGAATATGATAATCGAAGCGTTGCTTTACCTTGAGTGCTCAGCCATCCTCCACAGTGATTTATACAAACAAATGACATGTCAAGTTGAAATGTTCCAGGTTTAGATCTCCTGAAGCTCCATGTTCCTGCTCTTTGTTCCAAACGCTCTGTGAAGCTCCCCACCAACCTGTGTGTGCTATTACAGTTCTGGGTAAACCATCAGCATCTCTAAACTTGAGGCAAGACCACTCAACTTTGCTACAACAGTAGAACTTCATAAGAAAAATAGTCTTAACATGAACCAGTTACACAAAACCACCCACAGTGCTTTTTTAGTCTTCTGGGGAAAAACACAAATTTAGCTAATACAATCTCTTCTCACAAAGAATAGTCCTCAGGTCTTCCTCCCAAGGGAAATGTGAATTAGAGACAAAGCAGTGAAATCAATGGCTGCATATCACAGCATTGCAGGGAAACATGCAGCTGGGAGTCTGGGATGATGCTGTTCTGCAGCTAAAACATCTGAAAAAAAAGCTCGGGTGTCACAACAATTTCTGGCTCAGAGGAGCAGAAGCATCTCTGTCAGAAGAGCCCAGTATTCATAGCAGGGTGATGAAGTGAAACCTGGCCTGATCACACAGAGAACTCCTACAGACAACAGGAAAGAACAAACAGAATTCTATTATTTGTCTGCCATGGCAAGAAGATTCCCTAATTGCTGTGAAAGCTGTTCATGTCAATACATGAATGTATTTAACTTCTTGGAGTCAGATTTGTGTTCTTCCTCACTTTCCTGAAGGAATGGGGCAGTGGGTTTCCTCCAAAACCAAATAGAATTCTCATTTTTTTAGGCAGAGCTCCTGAGCCCTTTTTGAATCTAAAACTGAGAAGGTGTCATGAAATGGGGCTCCAAGCCCAGACTATTTGTAGTACATCTTGTCTGTGTGAAAACAAGTGGGATGGTTCAAAAATGCCAGTTACCAACTGGACAAGATTAATTTCTTAATTCTGATTGGAGGCCAAAGGAAGAAATGTGTATTGTTCATTCAGCTTCTCTTTCATGCTGACAGATACTTGGAATTCCAAGAGTGTGACAGAGCTATTTGTGTTAAAGCTTTCTTTTGTCCATGTAAATCATGGTGTAATTCCAGAAGTACCTGCATTTCCTAGGATATCACTGAAACAAGATGTTGCTGCTACCCACTGAAGCCTCAGTACTGAATAAATACCCAGAAAAGCAGTGTAAGCTCTTGCGTATAATGCACACTTGACCTCCTTGTCTCCAGAAATGAATTCTATCTAGTTTAGATTTCTGTGTCCCATTCTTTCATCCATCTAATTAACCAGTCTGAGCTTCAACTTCTTAACTTCAACAGTGCACAACAGATTGGAAGAGGATTTCTGTGCAGACTGTGGGGATGGGTGGTGATCACATATTCACAAGGTCAGACAGTCGAATAACAAATCAGGAATACCCATATTTTATTGAGCAGTCCCAAAACACTGCTGCTAGAATGCCAAGGGACTTACATGGCAGTTACCAAAGTTTTAGTTTGTTCTGTTCTTTGGAGTGAAAATTTGTGAGTAGGGTTCTGTTTGTTTTTTTTTTTTTACAGAATGCACTGAATTTATATTTCCAGTCTCGCAGTGGAGAGGAGGAGGGGACAAACTCTGAACTTCCCAAGGCCCTTGTCAGTCCCTTTGCTGAGGTCGCTCTCCCCCAGGCTGGCTCCATCACAAACTGGTGCTGGATGTGCTCTGCCCCACGCTCTGGATGAGGATGCTAAACAGCATCAGACCAAGGAATCAGGAATAGACAGGAATTCCAGGGTTGATGTGGTGCCAGCTGTGCCTCAAACCACACTGCTCTGATCCTGGCCGTCCCAGCCACCAAGTTCCACTGCTCCCACCCATCTGTGTCACCCCTCAGGGACACCAGCCTGTCCCAAGGCAGGGAGAGCTGGGACAGGAGCAGCTCTGGTGGTGTTTATCCCAAGCAGCCGTGCCCTGCTGGAGCACCAAGGGCAGTGCAGCAGCCATGGGCAGCCCCATGATCAGGGGGCCCAAGAGGCTTTGTTGTAATGGGGTTGGAACAGAGAGGTTGTAAGTACAGGTGCAAATCAGAAGGGAGATGGAAGTTAAAGATCAAAGAAAAGGGCAGGGAGTGAGGGGGAATGGGAAGAGAGCATGGAAAACAAGTTGCAGTGAATGGATATCGAGGAGTCAGGGAGTTCAATCTATGATAAATAAACAGGGTTCAGGACATACTGAAACGTTAATTCCACATTTCCTCCATGCAGTGCAAACGTGCACAGACCTGTGTGCAAGACATTTTGCCATCAAATTGCCTCTCAGGACTGAGTGGGACAGGATGGGATTTATCCAGGAGGAGTTCAGACGCTTTGTGGCACCTTAGGTCAATTAATATGCGCAACATTGCATTTCCTCCTCCAAATTAATAAACAGCACATTCATTTCTTTTCTACTAATTGAATGTTTAACTTGTTTGTCTAAGGCCAGGGATAGGTCAGGAGGAGGTTAGGGATGGATATTGCTTATTTTCTCCAGAGCCCTGAACCATTGCTGGGTTTCAGATTTTCTCCAGCCTGTCTCATTGCGATACAATTTTGTAGACAGATGAAAGAGTTTCTTTCATTATGAAAACAAAAGGGCAAGTAAAGAGTTAGGGAAACTGATAATTATACACAAACTTTTTCCCCAAGGGCAAAGGAAAAAAAAAAAATCAATGTGTTGCAGTTTTTTTTCCAATATAATTAGTAACTTAATGATGAGGTAATTAGTAGACATATTTTCTTTTCAGAACTTAACTGTGGAAGGAGTTTATAGCTAGAAGATACTTTCTTTTTATATCATTCTTATGGCTGGCTAGGGCATGCAAACAATGGGAAATGAGGAAACGACTTAGCACAGTTAAAAAGGTTAGATAATTTGGGGCATACTTCTCAGCTGCTTTATTTGTGAGCTTGTTTTGCTATTTTTCCTTGAATTTCTTGTTTGCTTAGATTGAAAATTCTGGAAGGCTAACAGCAAAGCTGTGATTATAATGACTTCTGTAGCAATTCAGCAACTACCTCTGAAACTTTCAAGTGATTTTGGCCCTGAGGTTGGAGATTGTTACCACTTGGGACACCTGCAGGAGTCTTGTTTTCTTATGTGTCTCCAGTTGCCACCGGACAGAGAGTGAGTGAATCCTTTTGCCAGCAGAATATGAATTTGGCTTAGAGAATATGAATCAGGTTCACATCATTCTCTCTTTATGGACTACGTAAGATATGTGTAACTTCAGCTCAATGTCCGGCAAACTCAGCCAGGTAGAGGCAAAACAGCTGCCCTGAGGGGTTTTATAAGAAATGGGGTGTGTGTGCTCTGAAATAGGGTGTTCTCTGTGTGGACAGCAGTGGAAGTTTCTCTTGGATACTCTTCACGTGGAGACACCTGGATTAACCACATGGTGCTAAGAGAAAACATCTCAGGTATGGTGAGCAGAGAGTTTGCTGAACATGATTTTCTTACAGCTGCCAAGGAGAAAAGCTGCCACACTCCTCACGTGAGGCTGCCCTGCCTCAGAGCCCTCTCACTCGTGGAACACCATCCAAAGTGGGTTTCAAGCTGGGTGGTGATGGTTTTGCTCTCCTTGGAGGAGGATGAGCTGAGTGTCTGCGGTGCAGAGTCTGCTGGTGACCAAACCTTTCTATTCCCTGGATAATCCTCTCTCTGAGCTGCCCAAGGCAGAGGGAATTGCCCCATCCTGTGGTACCTGACAAGTGCTCTCTGTGTCTGGCACAGGGATCTCGTTTGAGCCACCCCTGTTCTCTGTTTCTATCTGTGTGTTGAGCATGGCGACTAAGCCACTGTAAGCCAGCTTTGAATTATTAATCCTTTTCTATCCTCTTTCCTTTCACATCCCCTATCTGCCAATATTGTTTCTTGGCTTCCCTGCCAGGGCGTGAGGCTCTGCTGCCATCTTGCCAGCTCCAGGTTCTGGCCTCTCTTTGCACTCCCTGATCCCTTTCTGCACACATTCCACCAGTTCTGCTTGGTCTTGCACCACTTTCCCTCTTACCATTAGAAACTCATCCCTTCTCCTTTCTCGTGCAATGCAAGAAAGCTTATTTTTATTCCCTCCTCAACTTAGACATAATCCATCAGCCCCCTTAGAAAATTCAGCGTCTCCTAGGCCTGGGCTGGTGCAGAGCGAGCATCATTTTTTTTTCCCATCATGGGTACAGCTTCTAGAAGTGAAATGTGCTGAAACACAGAGGGCAATAATTTGAGAAAAGGTTCCTTTTAAAGGGTAATTCAGCAAAACGTGAAGGACAGAGTTGTTTTTACAGGTTTGATTTTCAGGATATGTACCGTTACCAATGGGGCAAAATCCCCCAAAAAGCTTCAGTGACATTTAAGTGAAGTAGTAGATGAAGGGTCACTCCTCTGACTCAAAAGCTGATGAAAAGCACAATGGTAAATGGACATTTTGTGCACTGCAGTAAGAGTACAGTGAAGATATTTAATTTAGACAGGAAGAAAACACCAGATAGTCCATGAGCTAAACAGTGATTCCTTGAATGTACTTTTCCACAGGAGAGTGGGTTTATGACTTAAATTAATTCATTTCATGAAGGGCAATGATAATTGAGACCTCTTTGTATGTTTTATAGTGTGAATACTAATGTAATTAAATGCTTAAAATTAAGACTAGATAAAAACTTGATCTGACAGTAGTAACTCTGTAAAGACAAATTGCAGTGCACATAGGCGCCGTAAGAATCTGTGATTAATTTATACAGCCATTTATAATGCACTAAATAGCAGCATGCCAATTATTATGGAAACAAATTGGGCTTATATTAGCATGTCTGAGGTGATCATTGATCCCAAATAGCATTATTTGAAGACTAGTAGAGAGAATAATGAAGGAATAACACTCTGCCCCGGGGCTGTCCAATGCACTTCAAAATGGAAAGTGAGACTGGCATATTTTGGGTTTTATTGATTTAATCGAGAAACAAACAGAAAAGCTGCCTCTCTTTTCATCAGTAAGATTTTCTTGTTCTTGTCACAAGCAAATAGCTTCTTTCATCTCTGCCAACAACAAGAACGTCTCTTGGAGGGGTAGGGAACAGAAAGCGGAAAGGCAAATCATTCTTGTTCTGAAAGGGCTTTCACTCCTTCCAAAGATGGAGATGGGCCTCGGTGGAAATTCTTCTTCAAAACTAAAGAAATTTTCTGAGGAATGATTGATCATTGAAAAAACACAATTTCTTTCCAGTTTTTTCTTTTTTTTAATTATTATTTTTGCTCAAAATTCCTGAAATAATAGGGTAAGGCTTGCTGCTTATGAATTTTATTTACTCTCTTTTCATGCTAAGAACTGGTTCTAATAATTACTGTGATAAGTAAAGTTCACAGTTACTTCTGATTCTAGGTAGTGTTGGAATAAATGCATGTTTAAAAATATCTTGCATTAGATCCTGTATAATAGAAAGGATGACTATAGGCATCAAAATCTTAATATTTTTGATGGAAATATTCAATTGTAAATGAAACAGGTGGGGCTGTGAAAGCCCCCCTTCTTTTTCAAGTTTTGGTTTAAACTTCAATGTTGGAAACCCCATAGCAAAGAGCTGAAACTACAGTTCAGTTTATTCCTGGTGAAACAAACTACAGAATTCAACAGTGATATTCTTGTATGCAATCAGGCAAGGTACCACGAGTGAGATACCTGCAGAACATGTCCAACAGTGATATTCTTGTATGCAATCAGGCAAGGTACCATGAGTGAGATACCTGCAGAACATGTCCAATAACAGGGATGTGTCACAACTGTCTGAAAGAAGCGATGAAGCAGCTGCAGTTCTTCCACTGAAGGGAAAAGGAGCAGGCAGAAACACTGAAGAAAAAAAATTAAGCAAATATAATCAACTTTTAAAAATTGCTCTTCCCCTCCATATGAGCTAAAACGGCCTTAATTGCTTAATGAAATGAGCACATTTGCATTCGAGTTTTGAGGGGAGGCCTCAAAACTGCATCGAAGTTGAATTTAGCAGCTTGTTAATGTCAGCCACAGCTTAACACAAAGGCAGGGTGACCAGTTAGTGAGCACACGTGCCAAGCTATGGCACAGCATCTCCTGCAGCCCCAGTGGGAAGAGCTGGATCTCAGGAGATTGCTCAGAGAACTGGAAATGACCTGAATTATCAATACCTGGACTGGAGAACACCACTGGACCTGTTTTCAGCAGCCTGTGCAGCCTCCCAGCCCTGGGTGTGTGGTCAGATGCTCACACATGCAGTCATGAGGCACCAAGAAACCAGGCTTTGGTCAGCAGGTGGTTCAGCCAGGAATGCTGTTCTTGGCTTACAGTAAAAACCATCTGGGAGATGTTGTCTTTCAAAGTCAGGCCTAGTCACTCAGAGCCTTGCCAGCCTCCTGAGGGGCTTCCCATTCCCTCTGCAGACTGGGTATTGTATTATTAAATTTTGCCTTAAATGTTTTGGTCAGTGGAGTTCCTCCAGTTGTTTAAACACTTCATAGGGAGCTGTGCTTAACTTAATTTTTGTCTGATGACAGTTCCCTGCCCCTCTTGTTGCCTCAGTAAGGGCTCTTTTGAACAATTCACAGTTTATCTGACTTCAATGACAAGCAAGAAGGGAAGAGACAGAGTCTTTTGCAGGCTATATTTTTTTGAAATAATTATCATGATTTGGCTGATTCTAGTCAAGTGTGCCCTGACATTGATAATATCACATGGGAATTAAAACACAAGGGGAATTTTCCTTTTCCCTTAATTTTCTCAGTAGACCTGTGGGTGGGACATCAAAACTCTTTTCAGAGTCCCAGTTTCCCGCTGTGAAAGTTTAGTGTGGGAGCAGAAATCCCGCTTTGGGGTGCCTTTGTTTTTAAATAATTCTTTAATTGTGATTTGCCAAGAACTGTGCTGAGCCTCCACGGTTTTATCTGCTTCAGCCCAGCTGAGGAGATGTGATAAATGCAACCTCTTAAACACCACAGTGAGACACTGAGAGCTGCAGAAGGCAAAGACTGCAATGATAGGCTATAATCAGAGGCGAAGGGAGATGGAGTGCCACACAAATACCTCTGAGAAATTTGTTAAACAAACTCAAGCTCTTGTATAATTAGATGACAAGATTTATTTTAAACTATGAGGTATGAGTGTGACAGCACTATAATTTGTCTTAAATAATTTCTTCACACCCAACAAGACACGGTCTTCAGAGTTCAGTCCTTCGATGCATTTCTTAAAAATAAAACCCAACACTTTTTATACCTAAATTGAGTATGGAATAGGAAATAAAGCTTGCTGAAAGGCAGGTTTGAAATTTCCTTTCAAGATTAAAGAGATTACTTGATTTAGTGAAGTAATTACTCATGCTTTGCTATCTGATTTCCTCTAAAATAATCTTGTTGACAGCTCCTGCTTTATGTTTTTGATTGTGAAGGGATGTGTGCACACAGAGTGGCTTAAACCTTTGGGGACAGGAGATCTCTCTCTGGTTCTCCCTTCGCTCCAGTGTAACCCATTGCTGTCCAGAACAGACAGGCCAGGGTGGAACTCCCTGCTTTCACAGCTGAAGGGAACACATTTAGTAGTATTCCAGGTACTCCCCTTCCCATTTTCCCTGTTCTGGAAGGAAGGATGGAGAATGCTGCTCTGCCTGGTGTCCTAAGCTCTGCCATGCTGTGAACAGTATTGTCGTTTTTGTCAAAAAAATCACCAAAATCCCTGTTGGCACATCAATTAATTTGCTGCACTTGTTCCAAATTAGTTTTCCAGGGATATTTTGTGATGGCAGTGCCCCAGTAGGCTCTGGCACTTGCCTGAACACCAGCAGTGGTTGGGTTGTGCCCTCTGTGCCAGTGGCAGAGGCCCAGGAGGGGATGTCTGTGTCACACTGGGCATGGTGGCACTGGTTCTTTACAGTGCCTGACTCTGCAGACAGTGCAGGGAACACACCCAGGCAGATGGAGTTGTGTTTCCATGGCTCTAAATTGCCTCCTACAAATATTTGTGCCAGTCTGTGGAATGCTGGTGGCAAGGTGAGTCAGCGTGGCCACAGCAAACGGCTTTAAGTACCAGAGGGAATATTTATGGTAACGTTTTGTGGTGCTCATGCAGCCTAATTACAACATGTGTCTGCATTATCCATGACATTTTGAGCTCTCCTAGTTTATTTCCTGTTGTTTCCAGGTCCTAGTGCAAAAGCACTTGCTGGCAGCACAGAACTCCTGTTTTCAGGGATCCATCTGCCATTTGGAATTGTTTGCTCAGACACTGAGTCGAAGACCCTCCTTTGTGTGCCATCTTCTTTCCCTCTGCAAGCTGAGTTTTCCCTTTTCTCTTATCCTCCGAGTGCTTTCATTCTTGCCACAGGGTCTTTTAAAAACTCTGCATCCATCACTGACATGTCATGAGGAATTGGAAACTTCATTGAAAGGGAAGATAATCAGCCTGATGTTACTCGCTTATGTTTTCGGTGTGTTTTATCCTAACTAGACAGAGCTTTTCTGAACCAGTGGTGATCCCAAAGGAAATCAGCTGATTCTTTCTGGTGACATAGCTGGGTAGCCTTCCTGACAAAATAAAGCATCCCTGCTCTGTAGCTGAGCTCTCTGGAGGTAACGCTCATCCTCGCAGAGCTGGAGCTGTTCTATATTCATGGAGCTTTGAATTCATTAACTGTGAATCTGTTGTCTTGTCAAGTCTCTCCTAAGAAATGCTAAAATTCAGCCAGATGTCTGGTGTTATCTCCCCCTCTAAAAAGAAAATTCAGAGGAAATCTTTAATCTGTGAAGCTGATAGTCAGCGAAGCTCAGTCCATTCCCACAGCTGGCACTTCTTGTGCCTTTGAACAGAATTATCATGGTGGGGTCAGGCATTTTCACTCGGCAAGTTTTTTCATCATAAAAGGGTTAGGAGGATGTCTGTCACAGAGTATTGGTTAAACCCATGAATATATGACAGATCTGCTGGTTCTGTGAGGCTGCTATTCTGCCACTCTTACGGTGGAGTGGCACAACTTCTGGTAGCAAGTTTCATGTGTGTTCTTAGCAGAACATCAAGACTCTGGGTTTCTGACTTTGGTTGCTCTGGATAGAGGTGTGCATGGGTAGATCTTGCTGTTCCCTTTCTCAGAACTTACAGCTAAGGGATAAAGTTGTGATAATGGTTGCCAGAGGCTCTTAGTCCTCAGGTTGGCAACCCAGAAGCCTGGGAGTCTGACTCTAGTTTTACATTAACAATCTTGCAAGCTGAGGAGCCTTTTCCTCATGTTTGTGACAGTGAATCCAGCAGCTCTTTGACCCTCACTGAAGTTAGAAACATCACAATTCTCTTCACCAACAAGCCCCAAAGCCTTGGATTTTCACCAATTTGCTCAGAGCTTGTTGCACCACTGTGTGTGTCAGGAGTCCTTGGCTCCGGGGACAATGTACTCAGCCTGCTCCTCTATCTCAAGGACAGCCAAAGAGTCCCTGAAATTCCCTGTGGCATTTCTAAATGGGAAAAAGCAAAGGAAGTTTTCTTGGTGTTCTAATATTTTTAGTGGGGTTTTTGTTGGACATTCTTTATCCAGAATTTAAGCAAAAAATGGTGCATGAGGTAAAATCTCAGCATTTCAAAATGCTGGCATTTCCTCTTGACAAGAACCCTGTTTGCATCTGGGTTCAGACTGAGAGAGGGAAAAGTTAGGTTAGATGTTGGGAAGGAATTGTTCCCTGGGGGGGTGCAGAGCTCCTGGCACAGGTTGCCCAGAGAAGCTCCCTGGATCCCTGGAAATGTCCAAGTCCAGGCTGGACCCTGGGATAGTGGAAGGTGTCCCTGCCCATGTCAGGGAGGTGGAATGAGATGAGCTTTATGGTCCCTTCCAACCCAGACCATGCTGAGATTTCATGATTGTGTCTGTGCCGGCATAACCAGCTCTTCTCAGCTGCAGACTGGAAACTTCTGCATTCCAGAGCTACTGAATTCCCAGGGCTTTATCATGACACTTCAATTTTCTTGCAACAGAACCTTTGTCTGAGGGGCAATAGTGGTTAAATGACTAGGGAAGGTTTCCTTAGGAAATCCTACTCCTCCAGAGCCTTTTGAGATGTTAATCTTCAACCTGTTTCCTTATTTTGGACTCCAGGCAGACACTGTAAAAGCAGACTGGGATACCTCACTTCAAAAGACATTTTCAGCACCAGTGGTTGCTTATTGATTCAGCTGTTCATAAATCATTTAGAGATCCTCCTGCTGAACACAGCTCTCAGACAGGATCCCTGATGTTACTAAACTCAGCTGTACAAGCCCTCCCAGGCAATCCACCCCAACAATACCTTGTTTGATCAAGCGTCTGCTTTAGGGCTTTTTTTAGCATGAAACCTTTATGTGTTTTCAACAGAGTTTAGGTAGAGAATCCTAGATTTGTGTTTTGAAGTAAGTAAATGTGGCATTTGGCTCTATTTTTATTGCAAACTACAAAACAAAAGCAACCAGTGTTTAAAAGAGTGAGGTAGTTTGCCAAAAAAACAACACAAAAGCCTGGGAACTTGGGAGATGCAAGATATGCAACCTTAATTCAGACACCTGGGCTTCTGAATTATGAAATACAAGGCTGGATGATGTGTAATAACAATGTCTATGTGCAGGGGAAGCTGCTGCTTATCCTTAGTTCTGCCACTCCTGACACCTGAATGCTTCAATTTGCAGCATTAGCAATTCACTCTTCCTGAAGCATCCTATCTGTGATTCTCCACAAACTCCAAAGTTGTCTACATTTGGATAACATTGCCAGCCTCTCCATAAATTAACTTATGTAAAACAACAGGCCACTACTGTAAAGCAGAGGGTACCAGAATCTCAATAAAATGGCAAAATTTACCGTGGTAGGAACGGTGCATTTTCCATGTAAATTACTCTCTAAAAAAATGCTGAATAATTTCTGCTGAAGTTTAAGAGAAGCCTGAGGCAGACATCAGCCTGGAATGGAAAATGTCAGTCAGAGCAATTAAAGTGGAGAAACTACAAGCAACTGAGGCAGAGTTGTGACAGGGAGTGTCTGGGCAGTGCTGGCTGCGCATCAGAGCCGGTGTCGCTGCCCTTGAAATGGAGTTTTAATGCAGGGAACACTGAAGCCAAGACTGTCAGCTGCTGTAACATCCCCTGTGCTCAGGGAGGGGCTACCTGGGCCCAGATGATCCATGTGGGATGAGGGATTGCGTTGCTGCAGGATGGACTTGGAGCAACTCCATTTCCTACAGGATCCCACAGTGAGGGACCCTTGCACAGCTTCCGAGGGAAGCAGAACCTGTGCTGGGTATCTGGGGTGAAGTGGGAGTGGCTGGACAACAAGGAGCAGCAAAAAGGTGGACAGTTAGTGACACTAGGGAGTTCTAGGGGTGCTCAAGGTGCCATGGAAGCAGCACTACAAAAGCATCTCTGGATTTTTTAAATGGGAACTTAAAGAGTGATCCTGAATAATCTTTTAATCAGAGAGAGCTTGTACAGTCTACAAGGAGATACTCTTATTTGATTTGCTGAATTGCACCCCAGAAATGGAATCAAAGAATAATTAAGGCTGGAAAAGCCCTCCAAGGCCATGGAATCCAGGCTGTGCCCCATCCCCACCTTGTCCCCAGCCCAGAGCTCTGAGTGCCACCTCCAGCCCTTCCTTGGACACCTCCAGGGATGGCCACTCCAAACCTCCCTGGGCAGCCCCTGCCAAGGCCTGAGCACCCTTTCCATGGGGAAATTCCTGCTGCTGTCCACCCTGAGCCTCCCCTGGCCCAGCCTGAGGCCGTTCCCTCTCCTCCTGTCCCTGTTCCCTGCGAGCAGAGCCCGACCCCCCCGGCTGCCCCCTCCTGTCAGGAGATTCCTTCCTGTGAGTGGGTGATGAAAGGTTTTATGGCATTGCTCATCTGCTTATTCTGTCTTTCAAAGAATTATTTTGAAAAATAATTGTTTTCATTTAACTTTGCATTTGAAAAATGCAGACTAAGAGAAAATATAGAGAGGATTTAATTTTTACCCCAAAGATGTTGCGAGTTTAAAGGACCAAAAAGCAATTAAAAGTTGTTCCAGGGAAGCCTTGTTACATGTTCACATGTTCTGTGTCTAAGCTCCTCAAGACACTGAGCCCAAAATTATCATTGTCTCTACACTGAGCAAATAGAAAACATGACTCACTGTCAACATCTTCTGCTATCTGAGGTGGAAATGTGACAGGCCAGTGCAAGTTTCAAAAACATTTAGAAAATGAATATAATTGTGGGGAGCTGAAATAAATAAGGCCCTTTTCTTCCCACTGCCTTCCCAGAGCCACTTCTCCCTGCTGGGTAATCAGCTCCCTGCCCAGCGCTGCACTATGCATGGGAATAATCCCAGATATTTCATCATCTCAAGGTGTTTCCTCTGGAAGAGGTGATACATATTTTATGGCTGAGGACTTTTTAGCACCAAAGTCTAATTTTTAGTATTGCTGTCAGTGTTAGATCTTCCTAAAATAGGAAAAAAAAAAAAAAAAGAATTGTCTTTAAATAGTCTGCTAACTCAAATTAGTTATTAGATTTTGGAACAGCTTCTATCACGCAGTAGTGACACTTTCCCACCTTTATCAGCACAGGAGCTGTTCCTGTCTCACTGCAGGTGCTCTCCTGAGTAACAGCTCTGTGGAGCTGGGTCTGTGTGAGGGGTGAGCAGAGGTTTATATCCTGCTGCCTCCCGTGCTAGAAAACAGAAATGCACCAGCAAATGTCTTTGCCAATACCCACCTGGGCAATGCCATGTTCAGGTGGTCACAGCCCTGTGAAGGGAGGGTTGAGTGCTGCCAAAGAAAAGTGATGTGATGCAGAATGCAAATCCCAAGCTCTCAGAGTACAGACCAGTGTGCTTATCAATCCTAATTGTTACCTAACCAACATGCATGTGTCATTTTTTAAAAATTCCTTATTATCATCTTAATCTAGTAAATCCAAATTAAAGAGAAAAGAGAAAATTGAAAAGGCTGGTCTGTAAAACCAACAGATGACAAAAAAAGAAAGGAAATATTTTATGCAGTATGTCATTAAGGGATTGTTCCTAAATCTTGTCTTTAAGCAGACTCACTGGTCAGGCTCAGCTTGCACTTGTGACTGTGCAGGTTTACTCTTTTTACTCCTGTGGTTTTTTGGGTTTCAGAACTTGGAGCATCCCAAGTGAAAAAACTACAGACTCTGGCAGTGCTGTTAAATAGAACTGTGCCCCCACCTCTGTAACAATCTTCAGTGCTCTGAATAATCCATCTCCTTCCTTTGAATCTACACTGTGCAGAGGGCTGGGGATTCAGGAGTGTTTCTCTTTAGCCATCACTTGACCAGGAAACAAGCTCTGAGCATCCAGAAATGTTCTGTTTCTTTTGATTAATGCCCAGAGCTGGGTCTGTCCCTGACAGGGGATTAAGGTCTGATTAAACACAACTTCAAAATTCAGTACCTGTGTTTCCTTTTGGGTGAGTTTGTTTGTTTGGTTTGTTTCCCCCTGTGAAGTATAAGAAGGCTGGGGTTTAGACTCAGGATTATATTTCCTGAAACCGTAGCTTTTTGAGATATTTACCTTGTGTGCAGAAGACTTAAAAGAAAATTCTTTTGTTTTTAAGCCTAAGATTTGTGGGTGGGTCTAGTAAGTGACTGAGCTGCATTTTTGAGGCTGTAAAAATAAACCAGGCACCCCTAAAATACAATTCAGCATTTTATCTTTGTAGGATATTTTCTCCTCAACAATTTATTTTGCTATAGTGTTTATTTGCTATGCATTTTTGAAGCTCTCCTTGCAGCCAGGCATTTTTAACTCCCAGAATGGGGAACTCTGAGGCTGTACAGGGTAATGACAGCGTCGTTTCCGAGGCACTCTAAGTGCTATGGAAGATAACTTGAGCAGATATTAGTTTCCCACTGTGCCCAGTTGTTCCACAGCAGCTAATTAAAAGGCAGTTGACAAGCATATAAGACAAGCAATGCTTGTTGGAGTCCTTAGCAAGCTGAAAAATAATCTAATAACCCAGAATTAATTTAGGCTCAAATGTTTTTGTTGCAAACAGTTAATAGGATGATGGTTGAACTGGTGAGCTCAGACGCTTCTCTACATGAAGTAGCACACGACCAGTTTAACTTTTCTCCCATGTAAAAAATTATACAAATCCGAATTATGCACATGTTCCCAAGTTCCTAGACTTCATTAAATACTAGGGGATTAAAAACGTGTATAAATTAATCAATGTGCTATAATCCTAAAAAGTATAAAATGAGCCCTTGAGGAAGTAATGTAATACTGGCTTTTTAATTAGCACGACACCAGAGATTCATTGTTCTCTGATGTAAGTCATGTGTTTATGAACTGCATTATCAGCTGCAAGTGGCAAACCCCACGGTGGTGCTGCTGTTTGGGAGTGGGTGGTGGGTGCTGATGGATTTGGAAGCTGTGAACACATCTGCATCTTCCCCTCCCACAGGTAAAGCTGTGCTGCTGAGTATTGCATTAATACTTATCTTTACTTCTGGAGTAAACCACTCTCTGATGATTCCTGAGCCTGTTCTACCAAAACCCCCCCAACAATTCTTGTGGAAGCCAGAGACCCCACTGATAGCAGCGCTCAGACTATCGGTGCAATTTGGTCTGAAAATGTCAGTTTGGTTTTTAGAGCCAGGTGGAAGCCAGCGTTAGGTACAGTGAGGTTTGAGAAGTGCACAAAACCTTTCCAAAGAGTGTTAAAATGATAATATAAAAGCAAGTCTTTAGCTGAAAGCCTTCATGGTGCCCAGTATGGCGATATGCACACGTGATACAGTATTTCTGCAATTTTTATAAGGTCAGTTGATTAGATTATCTATCAAGTATTGTCTGGTTAGAAGAGCAGTTGGTTAGGTAATTTCCCCCTGGGTTCTGCCCCATTGGAGCCTCCTCCCCCATCTTTTAGCCCAACACTTTATTGTGTCTATGATGTCTGCTGCAAAACAAAGCGTCCTTGCTAGACCGAAGGCAAGACTAAACAGAGTTTCAAGAATGTGTTAGTAAGGGTTTGTGGGAGAGGGCAGAAAAAGTACTAGAAGTTACAACCACGTGTTCACAGTCTACAAAGTTACAAACATATGAAAAATGTATAAAAAACTAAAAAACTTTAGACGTCACTTCCTGTGTCATTTGACGTACCTTATGCTTTCAGGACCCAAACACTTTTTCATAGAAAAATGTATTTGAAAGTCTTCATTCATATTCTCCCTTCAGCCTCATCCTACAGGCAGCTGTCATTGTCATGGTTATGGGAATAAAACGTGCTGCCTCCTATTACACAGGGCTGCTTTTGATAATGTTACACATCAGTGAATCATCCAAGCTTTTAATTCTGTCATGCCAGACCTGTGAAAAAACAGAGTGACAAAATTTGGTGACATTAACCTTCAGGTGTCA
The DNA here is from genome assembly GCF_017639235.1 of Corvus kubaryi. Lineage (NCBI taxonomy): Eukaryota > Metazoa > Chordata > Aves > Passeriformes > Corvidae > Corvus > Corvus kubaryi. Next base: position 17,675,318 of record NW_024581093.1, on the reverse strand, counting down.
GCGACCACAGGAAAAGGAATAGCAGCAAATTTCACTGTTGTTCATATGAAAACATAAAACCACTTTGATTTTCCAAAGGTTATTTTGAGATAAACAGTACCTGGCCAACAAAGAAAACACCTTGAAGAATATCTATGACACAAAAACTGCTATGTGAAAAATGAATAGGGGGGATTTTGAGAGAGATTTATAAATTCATCCTTTCCAGTTTCGATGTAGGTCTCACACATTTTTTCACTAATCTAAAGCTGGAGTCCAGACATTCCACTGGACCCCAAGTGAACCCACCTGGGCTGTGTTCTGTACCTGAATGGCCAGGGTACAACCACTGAATGTGACTGGTGCACCTGGCAGGGTTTCCTGAGCAAGTCTGAACCTGCTTCCCTTTGAGAATCCTCCCTTGGTGCATCTATTTCACCTTGGGGTTTATGACTGTTTAGAGACTGGGGTTGTCTAAACCATGTGCTTTGGTGTTGTGGGAATCCGAGTTTGTAAATTTACCTGAATCTGGGTCAGAGAATTTAATTTCCAAGCCGTGGCTCTGTGCAGGGCAGGATGAGTGCAGTGCTGGAAACCTGCACAGAGTGGGGTTGGCAGTGGGATTTAGCTGGGCTGGACCCTGCACAGAGTGGGGCTGGCAGTGGGATTTAGCTGGGCTGGA
>NW_024581093.1:17672456-17674647 GCF_017639235.1 Corvus kubaryi | reverse complement strand
GGACCCTGCACAGAGTGGGGCTGGCAGTGGGATTTAGCTGGGCTGGAAGGGAAGCACTGCCTGAGACTGCCCCTCATCCCAGAGGGGAAAACTAAACAACAAAAAAAGAGGAAATTTAACGGCATCTTTGGCAAATTCCCCCAATGTTGTCCGTGCTCATGGAAACCAACAAGGAAGACCAGAGATCTGAGCATCTTTCCATGTAATTCCTGTGGAGCTGCTGGAAGAGAGACAAGTTTCCTGTGCAGAACATGATGGCAACAAAGACTGAGCTCCTTTTGTTACCACTCTATATTTTTTACAAATCTAAAGAAAAAAATTCAACAAAATTTGAATAGTCCACCAGTATCCAAGCCTTTTCCATGCATTATTTACTGTCCCAAACCTCAGCTGGAATAAATAAGCCCGCTCACACTGATGCTGGCTGTGGCTCTGCTCAGTTACATCCTCCATCTGGGCAGTGGAGCCATGCTTTCATAAGAAAGAAGCATTTCTCTTTTCTTCCTTCCTTTCTTGCTTCCTGTTGGAGCATTAAAATAATTCAGTGTAAGCAAACTATCCCCAGGATATCCAAGAATTCCATTGTTATGTCTTCTTCTGTTTCTATTTACATTTGCTGTAAATAACCTTTTGCATTAATGAGGGAAGGCTCACAGTTATGGGAAACATTCTCTAGAAGCTTATTTCTGTTTCCCCCAAATTTCTAGAATTACATTGCATTATAAGAGACAGATGCTTAAACATTCTTTCCTTTTCAATAGGATTTTCAGCAATTTAGAAAAATCTAATGCTGTTTATATTTTACTCACAGAGGCTAATATTCATATTAGATCTCTTTTATGCTCAAATACTTCAGGGGATAAGGCAGCACTAAGTTTTGAACTACAGAACTAGATTTAGAATATAAAAATGCACCTCTTATTATGAAGTGATTGCTAGGATAGCACTGGAAGGAAACCCAAATTATGATTTTTGCTTTTCTATGTTCCAAAATAGCCTCACTCCACTGTTTTTCATATGAATATGAAACATTGCTTCTGGGCTCCTGACTTGTACTCCATGTTTCAGGTCAATGCATTTTGAAGCAGATGGAGCAGTAATTCATGAAAAAATAGTGTTTAGAAAAGAAAAGGTAAGTCAGTTTTACAGATCCTGCGATGTCTATAAATGTCTAACTTGCACTGGATTGGGAAAGGGTCAGAATTGCTCCACAGCTGCTTAACTTATTTGTAGGGAAAAAGGGAGAACACAGCCTCAGCCTCCAGATCCCAGACTGGATGCACTAGTTCTATGCACTTCCTGATTTTTCCTCCATCTAATGGATCAAGTATTTGTAAATCCAATGAAATATTTTGGTTTTAACATTTAATGGACTCTTCCCACCACTTGGCCCTTGATTAAAATCCTGTGAACTGCTGAAAGATGCATTCCATGGAGCAGCAACCACAAGGGACAGGGGCAGAACGGTCCCACCACCCATGGATGGTGTGTTCTGAGGTGGTGTCTCTGAACGCTCACAGCTTCTGGCAGCTGGAGAGGAACAGAAATGCCTGAATTCCATCTGTCCTGTCCACACAGGTGGAATTCCAGGTGCTAAAGAGCCTCCATATTAGATTACCACCAATGCCTGAAAAAACGAGTGACTGAAATGCACTTATAAGAGGGAAGTTTGTCTTTTGCAGTTCTTGAAGAAAAATTGTTTAGTATGAGCATCTCCTTGGTGTGAAATTTGATTCCCTCAGTTCCACCCACCTTTCTCCCAGCATAAAAGTGCTGGAAAACTTTCCAGGAGCATTTGGAGTAGTGCTTGTCCTCCACTCAATCTGCTGCTATTTCTTTATCCTCCTTTCAAACAGCTCTTCATGGTAAAGGTCTGTGAACAGAAGTGGAGCAAAACTTCTGAAAAAATATTGCTTTAATTAGTATATTTTATTTATTTCTTCATTAAATGACCCAGAATCTGAAGTGTGGACATGCAGAACTTTTTGGGCAGATGTGTTACCAACAGAGGATGGAGTTATCAGGGACAAATGATGACTGCAGCATCCTCTTTCTTCTGTGGGAAGCCTGGGTAGGAGAGGTACATCAAGAAGTTTTAACGAAGCTCCACAGGTAAATGGAGCCTTCCCTTCCCTTCCCTTCCCTTCCCTTCCCTTCCCTTCCCTTCCCTTCCCTTCCCTTCCCTTCCCTT
>NW_024581093.1:17650112-17672446 GCF_017639235.1 Corvus kubaryi | reverse complement strand
TTCCCTTCCCTTCCCTTCCCTTCCCTTCCCTTCCCTTCCCTTCCCTTGTGAGCTGTCAGCTGGGGCAACACATGGAAAGTTTTGTTGTTAGCAGACTTCCAAACCCTGCTGCAATTCCTGCCTTCACAGCCCCCATCCAGTGAATAATTTGACTCCCTGGCTATCTTCCAAGCCAATAACACTGACCAAATTATTCTGAACATGCAGATGGCAACAAAAGGGCAGCAGGTGCAGTTTTATTGTAATAAAGATGTGCAAACCTTTGCATCACACCAAGTTATTTATCCACATAAATCATCAGGATGCTCAGCTTCCTCCCCTGCTTCAGGAAATTTTGAATAGGAGGCATCAGCTGCTTCCAGAGTGTGCCCTTCTGTATGTGCCACAGATATTTTGCTTTGGGCTTCTCTTCCCCACTCTGACCCACAGAGGCATTCAGGGGATCTTCTCTTTGATTTAAATGATTACTGAGCGATTGGAAGCCCAGATGTTCAGTGTCTTAATTGCAGAGTGTTAGCCTATAAAAGAGAGTAGGCAGTTAGTATCTGAAGGGAGGGTTTTACTGCATATAAATGTTATTTAGTACATTAAGTGACATTATTTACATCCAATTTTGCTCTCTAAGGTGGCAACCTGAGGCAGTAACTTGCCATGATGGAAAAATGGCATCTGCTCTTCTGTATATTCTGTGTCTGACCGGCAGATGCAGAGAAACAAAACAAGCAGACACAAAAGGAGAGAAGGACAATATTGGTCATCAGGTGAGAGCACCCTGATGCCCCAGCAGATCTCTGATTGCCAAGGTTTCTGTAGGATTAGGGCAATGGCTCTGCTATATTGTCTCTAGGAAAGATTTAAAAGTCAACAGTAAAATCACAAAATTCTCTTGCAGCCCTCAAACAAGATCAGGATTTGGTGAGATCACAAGAAGGAAATTTCCATTTCTTTCAATTGTCACGCTGATGTATGAGAAAGAACTTGAGCACTTGACATTGATTCAATATCACTCAGCTCTGCAGTAACTGGAATTTCTTTCTGTAAGAGAAGAAATTAAACTGCTGCCTTCAGTGGTTTAAAAATGGGGTGAGGACTTTGTGAGCAGGGCAGAGACGGCGAGTGATGGCACAGCTCATAAACTGTTTAATATTCAGGTAAAACTTACATCTGCCTCCTTTGATCCCTGTTTGAGTGTCTGAATCCCACAGGAATCAAACACAAACTGATTTTCTTTTTGTGAATTCCTGTCACCTGTTGGCAACCTGAGCTGGCATTAACCATTGTAGGCCATGAGGCAGCTCTCCACAGTAAAAGAAGTGGCCTTCCAATAGGAAATGTAAATTTGCCACTACCAGAAATAAAAATATTGGCAGCAAAACCCATCTGTGGTGGACAGGGACGGTGCAATCAAGCCCTCTGCAATATCTTAGTTATTGCAGCTGCTGGTTGATACTGTTAGTGCATATTATGCTTTTTCGAGCATGTCAGTGCTTGTGCAAGTTTCATCTATTTTTTTTTCAGAATCATGTACTGAGAGGGCAGAGCACCTGCAGACACCATTAACTGTGGTCCTCTAGCATGTCTTTGTCAGGGAACACATTGCTTCTGCTAAAAGATTTCATTAAGGCAGAAATGACAACCCGAGTGAGGCTGTGGGGAATGCTGAGGGCAGAGCTTCTCCCTTGGAAGGGGGTGGGAAAGGTTAATTAATGGCTGGAGTATTCTTTACAAACACATCAACCTGCTTGTGAAACCTGTTAAACTGTAATGATGATTTTAACTCATGAGATTAGAGAGTTTCCTGACTCAGTCATGGACCAGCCATCCTGTTCCCAGTCCAGCACTGCCATAATCACTGTCATTGTTTTTTCCCCCATGGAAAGGAAGGCTGAGGGATGATCCATTACCAGTCACAGCACGTTGCTCTCACTGATTGGAAAGCAGTCACACATCACCAAGCATTTATTCTGTTTACTGAGATGTAACACCAAGGAACAGCAATTCACACCTGCAGTGAAGTTGTTATACTTCCCATTTCTTTTCTTTATTCTATTTTTATCCTTCTTCATTTTTCCTGTTTCATTTTTCCTTTTTTTTTAATCTTCTCTGCCTCTCCTTCCCTCACCGCTATGATGGGTGTCAGTGTCAGCCCTGACACTTCTCCTAAACCTGAATTAAAGGATAAATGGTCAGTGGCACTTTCTCAGCTCTCCAAGGAGCTGGAATTGATGAGTTTTCTGTTGGACAATCAGTATAAATGTCTCTGGCTTATAGATGAAGTATATATACAAAAGTATGTGTATATATTCACATACATATCTTAGACCAAATCACATCACGAGCTGTGACATTAAACAGGAGAGCTCCATTATACATGAACTGTTATGTACTATCAGGTACCTTCTAAAATCAAACCTGTGACTGGAGTCCAGTGAGGGGCAATACCACGAATTAATCCTTCTCTCTGACTCACTGGTTCAGTCAGAGAATCATCAAATCTCAGAATATTTAACACTGGCTTTGCAAAGTACCTGTCGTAGTCAAGACAAAACACAACCTGAAAACACTGAGGTGTTTTAGTGATCTTGGAGCAGTCCTTGGAAAGAAAGATATTAAGAGGGCAAGTGAAATAGCTCTCTGAGGCAGCAGGAGCTTCTGTGGGAGGATTCCAGGATTATTTTACTTTGCTTGTAAGTGACACAAGCTAAATAAATAAATTGAGGACAGAAGTATCCCACTTGCCCAATACTTATCACAGACCAACCCCAGAGTTTTTAGATTACTATTCCTACCTCTCCAAACATGACACTTACCAATATAATGTCTCTCACAGGGACAGGTGGGCACAGAAACGGAATTGCTAAAAAGATTTAAAGGTGGAAAGCAACGGAGACCTGGGTGGTAAGAAAATATTCCATTTGAATTGGTCTCAAGTGATAAATAATGGATGTGTGTGTATGTAGGCTATTCAAATGTTTTTGATTTCTTATGCTGAAGATTAAAATTTCCATTAGTATTCCACCTCTTCAGTTTTGCCTGGGGACTGTTAATTATATTTTTGAAATTGCAACCAAATAAAAACTTAACAAAAAAGAAACAACCAGATAACACAATAAGGAGCTTTTTACCCTTTTCTTCTTCCCTGCAATCAATGTTTAGCTCTCTGTACAGCCCTCAACTGCAAGCTCACCTGCCTTATTTCCTGCATCTCCCCCTCATTGTTACTGCTCAGCCCCTTTCAAGGGGTTCTAAGCAGTTCCACCAAAATGCTGCTGTCCTGAAATGCTTCTGAGAAAGCCTCAAGACCAAAACAACAGAGATTATCTTGGATTTCATCTAAATCTCCATGAGGTCCCATGCTCAGTGAAGAGAGGATTATCTAACTAATGACCAGGTTCTACTCCATAAACCAAGGCACTCAACTGCTTTTTAGAAAATGTTATTGATATTTCACTTCCAAAGCTTTCTGTTGGTGAGGCCGTTTGAAATCCGCCGTTTGATGCAGTTGTTCATGTGCCTGAGCAGTGTGGGAAGGTAGGAGTGTGCTGACAGGGCCCAAAACTCAAGGCCTGGTCTATTTTTTCAGAACTGTTTTCTGGTGATGGCAAAGGCCCCTCTGGGAGGGAGGTCTCACAGGGTGATGTTGGCTGCTCTCGTGCTCACACTGTGCAGTTGCACAAATGCTCCATAAATGCTGATTAGTTTTTTGGTAGTTCTTAATGGTGAATTTGGTAAAAAACCCTAAAGCATAAGGGTTAAGCTTTTTTTAAGTCTGAGGCTACTAAATGTGGGTCATGGCATGACCGTGGCTCCAGAGTGTGACTGGGGGACCAGTGAACCCCAGTTAAAGCCACCTTCCTCCCAGTCTGCACAGCAGTGCCTGCCCAGCGCTGAGGAGCTGGAGACAGATGTTACAGCTTCATGGCACTTGCCAGGAATAAAAATATATATAAAGGTAGTGGACATAAATGTAGACCTCAAAGTACTACTGAACTTTCTTTATAGCTTATTCCTCCAATCTTGCAGTAAATTTTGCTGAACTGAAAGCACCTTCCAAGGGCCTGCCTCTGCTTCCCTCACGTGAGCTTTAAATTGTGTTTTTATAATTAAGCTATAAATTTTAAAGCTATTTCAACTACACTTTTTAATATCCCACAGGTTGTCCACTTTTCGTAGCTGGGGTTTGATGGTCATAGATCATTTTTTCTGCTGTGCTCCATGACAAAAAGCTGTTCCCAGGGCAGGAAAGCCTTTCTGGGCAAATGGCACCTCTGGGTCTCTCCATAGGGGGGCACAATGAATGTTTCTGATCCAGGTTGCTACAAAAAAAAAAAAAAAAAAAAAAAAAGGGTTAGTGAAGTGACAGAGTATCAGTGTAATCTGAGATATATTATGTTTTCTGAGATTATTGCTATGATAACATCAATAATAAATGGTGGTGGTTATGTTGGCCACCCTAATGCCTCATTGAGGTGGCACCATAGAAGTTTCCAGGGACAATATTAACAGTTTTGGGGGTTTTCTAAGGTAGGAATTAAAGATCACTCGCCAACAGATAAATTATTACTCTGTTAGGAAAGCAGGGAACCTTTAGCAGCTTTCCTAATAACTACTGGATATATAGGAAACAAGATGTAAAACTGCCAGCTAATATAAGGAAATAATGTATTTAAAAATGTGTAGTTGTTTTGAAGTAAATATCCCTGGCTATAATGGAGATTAGCTGGACTTCTCCTCTATCAAAAGTAGGTAAAATTTTTAGTCAAAGTATGCAGAAATTACCCTGTGCCTTCATAATGTTGTTGTAGGGTTTTGCACTGGTTTAAATAATGTTCATGCCTGGGTCTTCTGGGTCAGAAAAGCATGACCCTGTTTAATACGCTTTGATTGCTCTGATTTTCCTTCTGGTTAGAGAAAAGGATGTGTTGCAGAAATAAAGTTTCCTTTTCCTTTTCCTTTTCCTTTTCCTTTTCCTTTTCCCTTTTCCTTTTCCTTTTCCCTTTCCTTTTCCCGTTTTCTTTTCTTATTATGAATAAGGTTACAAAATATTCTTTGAATTAAAGCTGTTAGTTTAGGCTTGATGGAACTGGGCCAGCACAGGGGCTGTGGCACAGATCAGGAGAGTGGCAGTGGGTTTAGAGTCCTTGTGTACTTTATGGAAGGGTGTTTGGGGACACCTGTGAGATATCAACTCCTCCATTTCCAGCATTATAGACAACTCGAGTAATTTGCTGTTATGAATACCTCTGGAGAGTCACTGTGTGCTGTGCTGAATTAAATACCTTGAGCTAAGCAAACACAGAAGGACAGCCCTAACTTAAAACTGAATTCAGCTCTGAACCTGTGTGCTCAGGTCTCCTGCTCCATTTCACTGCAGTGTATCTGTGTTTAATATTTGTTGGGAAGGACTGCACAGCGTGCTCAGTATACCTTTCTCCTGGTTTTCATGCACAGAAGCCTGTGTGTGTGTTTTAATTCTACTCCACAGTCAGATGTCATGGAAGCCAACTCAGCATAAAATGCTTGTGATTCCTGAGCTTTGCTGAGGCAAAACATGTTCTAACTGTGGCACAGCCAACCTTCCACCGGAGAAAGAATTAAATTAACAGTTTTTAATATTATGACATTTGGACCACTTCTTATAAATGCGTAAAAACAAAGCATAACACTGCAGAGGAAGCAATAACTTCTCTTTGTGAGAGCACACATATTGCCCTGATTGACTCGAGGTTGCAGACACACACTGAAAACTGGGAACTTGTTCACAATATTTCCTTGGCACATTCGGCTCCTTCCAGCCTGTTCCCTTCCCTTTACAGCAGTGTAGAGTAAACAGGCTCAGGTTTTTTGATTTTTAATTGGCCTTGTGTGAAGGAATTTTTCTCAGTCAGCCTTGTTTGGTAGAGTTCATCTTTTCCTCCAGATTCCACAGGCACCTCTTAGACCCAAGACATTGTGAAGGATTCGGTCACCTCTCATTAAAATCATGGATGCTCCCAGATTTTCCTTGAGAATTAATAGCTTCCAGCAGCACAGGAGGAATGAATCTCTGTTTTCTTGAGGCCCCCATTTCCAGGATGTCTCTGCTGCAGGAACATTGACGCCCACACTTGCTCCTACCGAGGACGCTCATGCCATGTCCCTTGATCCTTTTTCACAGTTTCTCCTCATTTCTGGTTATACTCTTCTCTAAAGATAATTCCAGTGGTTGTTGGATTGGTTTTGTTTGCCCCAAACTGCTTAACCCAGTATCCAGTTGACTGCTGGTGTTATCTTACTTTAAGAACCTCTCACGTTGTCACCTCGATCATTAGGACTTCACCTGCCTCCTCTGGTGACTCCAAAGCTCTGCTGGATGGGGATATTTACCAAAAAGTCAGGCTCTGAGGGAGAAGGGAAGGTGTTTCATCATTCACCATTCAGTAATTTTGGTACCAATATGAATGTGATTGCATGAAACACTCCAAATCCCAGTTGTTAATCCTTCCAGGATGGTGCAGGGGATCTGTCTCAGGCAGGATTACACACCTTGAAGAGCTTCGGAAGCTCTTTATTTCTCCCCAGATAAAATCTGTCTTGCTGTCAAATGTGTCAATACAAGAGTGTACATGGACAGGCAGTCCCTGTCCTAATCCAAAGCCTGGCTGTGGGATGGTAGGAGCAATTCCTTTTCCAGCCAATGCCCTGAAAAACACTGGAAGCAGCTGTTTTCCATGTTCCAGTCCATGTGGGTCCTGAGCCAAAGCAGTGCAGAGTCGTTCTGTCCCAGACCCAAGGCCAGGCGTTCACTGGCAGTGGAGAGAGCTCTCCATGGATCTGGGGGCTGCTCCATGGGCTGGGGGTCCTCGGCAGGGGCTGAGCCTGGTGGTTGTTGCCATGGGGCAGGTGCAGCCCTGGCTGTATCCTCCCACACGGCACCGGTGCTGTCCCCTCCTGGGCACAGGGCCTGCCAGGGCACACAGGCTGTAAATGCTGTGGGTTACACCCATGCAGTGTCAGAAATGCCTCTTCTTGCATGTTTAGCCCTCGGTGCCTGCTTGTTATCAGTCTGCATTGTATTCCTGTCTTCAGTGAGTAGGATGAATAATTTCTGATCTGTGTTTGGACGGACCAAGAAATTTAAATTTGAGCTTCACTGTAAGCTTACAGTATTTTAAATTCCTTCCAAGCTACGTTTGGCCTCGACTGCACAATGTCTTTACTGAGGCAAAAACAAGAGGATGATAATTTTCACTGGAGTACACCTGCAATAATGGCTCACAGCATTTAATTTTTCCCTTGGTTTCCTGGTAGACTTTGTTTTGACACCTGCAAACAACCTTTTCCAAATCAAAGCGAGCTTTTTCTCTCCATGTCATGCTGCCACCCAAGTCGAGCTGACAAAGTCCAACTAGGAAACAGAGCAATTATAAACACAGTTTCCTCTGGTGCTTGTGCTGTTTTTAGCTTTGCTGCTCTCCCAAGAAGAAACCTGTGCCTAATGTTTTCAGCTTAGCATGCAAAATTAATAAAATCTGACAATTACACTGAACAACATACAATGCAAGTAAGGGATCCTTTCTGATGTGATTGAACTTGAAGATATTAAATTGGCTCCTTCTTCTTACACTATTTTCTGGTTTAGCACAAAGATCATAAAATGTGTATCTGGAGTGATAAACGATAATTGGCTCTAGGCAGCCTTTTCTCACAGAGACAAAAGAACAGTTGTTATTGCTGTACTCCTTTCAATAAATACACTTGTAAGCTGGAGCTCAGCTGGGCTGCCCTGGGAAGAGGCAGCCTTTCGTGAGGAACATGAAAGAGATCAAATTTATAAGTGGGCATGTAGACTGAGGAGAAGGGTATTTTATATATTCAGGACATACAAAGAATATTATCTGTGCTCACACGATGCCAAGAAATATCTTACCAGGAGAAATGGAGTCTGAAGTTAATCCTGTACCATGCTAGAGAAAACTGTGGGTTTAGCATAGATGTAAATCAGGTCCTGATTTGGTCTATGGATGGTTTGGGAACTAATTCCTTATTCCTGTAAGATTGTCTGATACTACTTGGGCTCACTTTTGGATTTCAAGTCTTAGACCACAGTATTTCATTTGTTCCCTTGCTTTCCATTTGTCTTCATGGCAAGGATTTACTTCATCTTCAATATATTGATCATTCAACCTCATCAGCCAGCTTCCTTCTCTGCTCCTTGAAGTGTCTTGTGTGTCTGACAGTGACGTTCTCCAGGATTATGGATAGAGCAGGAGGGATAGAACAGGAGTAAAATGCTTAATTTAAGGACAAATGTCTTTCTTTATTGTGTTGCTTTCCTTTGTATAACCAAGAATAAAAAAATCAGTTGTTCCTTAAATTAGATTTGTTTCTTGTATTTTTTTGGTCTGTGTTCTTGTTTACTTCATGACACAGAGTAAAATAATCTAGTGCCACTGCAAACAGAATTTCAACTATTATCTAGAGTTTCTGGGACTTATTCCATAATTTCTAGAAGATCCTATTTGATGCAGCATGGTTTAGATTGCGCCAGACTTTCAAATGGGTCTGGGATCACTCATCATGCTGTTTGGAGTCATTATATTTCCAGATTATTTATTATTCTCATTGCTAAGTGTGAAGGAAAAGGAAGATATGGGATAAAATTTCATACAAGGTGTTTTCCACAGAGAGAGAAATACTGCAAAATTACATCAACTTTCCATTATTTCAATTAACTAATTTTGTTCCTGTCTTGCCTTCTTGTGGCAGGAGCTAAAAGCAGCAGTGAATTGCCTTTAAGAAATTGCTGAATCATTTGTTTGGGAAAGCAGGGCTTGGTCCAAAGGGTCTCCAGCTGACAGCCTGATTTAGTGACTAAATACCTGTTTGAACAGAGGCTCTGAGAGGCTGCAGAAGAACCTTTGGAGTATCTTTTAAGACTGACTGGGAGTCTTAATGAAGTCAAGGTCCCTTGCCCTTGGCCTGTATTTCTATTGACTCCAGCAGTCATTAATGAGTCCCATGCTGATGAGCACTGGCTGCAACACCAGCTTTGCTAAACTCTGCTGAGCAGTGTTTTACTACAGGAATATGCTCAGCTGATTGTGAGCCTGGCCTAAGCATTTTGGAAGCCCTGCACGAGCACTGATTGGTGCCTCTGAGTTCCCAAAGACTCCCTGCAGGAATTGTGCTCTGCCACTTCCAGTTCCATTTGTATTTGGCCAAGAGCAGCCAGAACCGGGGAAAGGGGCTGGTTCCTCTTCAAATCAAAACCCAGCTGCATCTTCTTAGGCAGCCCATAGGATTTGATTGTGTAACATGGGAAATAGCCCATCTCGTTCCTGTCCTGGGAGTTCTGGCAGAGCTCGGTCTGGCCAACAGATCTGGGGTGATCCTGCAGGATAACACACATGGCCAGCCCCTGGCACCCCTGGGCATGAGGAAACAGAGGGGCACAGAGAACTGGGCTGGCACCAGGAAGGTGATGTGTTTTCCATGCTCTGTGTGGTCTTTGGCTGATTTTGTGCCTGCCACTGTAGGCTCTTCTGAACAGCACAAAGCACCTACAAATCTCACAGAGAAAACCAACCACCTTTCACATTAAATGATTAAGAACCAAAATGATAACAAAATAGTAATAAAAATATTGTATGAACACTTAAACCATAAGCACTGACCCCCAGCTATTCAGAAAAAAGCACAAATATTTATCTGAGAAAATTGCTATAGGAAAGGAAGAAAAATCTCTAATGTTTGATAAAGCTTGAATCAGGTTCAACAAATTGCTTATTTCCAACCAGCTCTGTGCCTGAGCATGAAGGCCAAGGCCAAATTAACAGAGCTGAATCACCTGGCATTGAACCTATTTGTGAGTCACACACCTGCAGTTACTATTAAATAAAGGAGACAACAAATGACTGCCAAAGTAAATCAAGACAGAAAGTCAAGTTACTGCTTGGGCTTCTCTGGCTGATAACTGGTTTGTTTTTAAGATATCGAGGCACTTGGGGCACCCCCATATAAAATGGCTGAGATATTAAAAATAGTGCCCTTTGGCTTATGCAGGGTATTTTTTAAAGCAAGAATAAATGATGAGTGTAATTTCAAGAAAGACTTGGAATTTCTTTTGCCTAAATGTTACATCGTTCTGTTCCTTTTTGCTGTTCCTCACATTATGATTTTTCAGTATTTTTCCCTTGTAAACTATCATCATGAACTTTTACAATGTTAGGCACAACATATTACTTCATAATGTCATTTATTAGCAGAAGTTTAATAGCTGCCAATAATCATAACGTGCTTACTTTTGACTACTGGGACCCCATCTGTTCTGATACTTTAGACCTAAATGAAAATTATGTAGTGCATTACTGAGCCTTTTTACACATGGGACGTGCTGAGAATTTTTATATACTTGATTTCTATTTTTTTTTTTTTTAATAAGACAGCTTTCATTGATGAAATACTGAAATGGCTGAAATTTTTTTCAGTAATATGCAAAGCACAATTTTTCTTCTATTTTCTTCTCCTGATAGTCAATACTGTAACTAAGCTTTGGTTTGTTCCTGAGTGGTAGCCTGGTGATTAACCCTGTTATGTGCATCCTGGCTGTGTTATTGTCCCTGCTGCAATGGTCAGTGTTCTCTTCCCTTCTTTAAAAAAAAAAAAAGAAAAAAAAATGCAGGTGGCTTTTAAGATCCAGATTTTTGAAGACTCATTGTTAATTCTGCAGCTGGAGGTGACATCTCAGACTCTATTGTTCCTCCAGTGTTTTTTTCCCAACCTCTGTGAAATTCTGTGCAGATTGAAAAGGAAATTTACTGTGCAATCTTTATTTCCTGTTTATTTTACCATGTTTGAGAGCCTTTGAGTAAGGCAGCGCTCTGTGGCGGTTGTGTCTGCACTTAGTGTGCACATTAAAAATTCCCAAACAGGGCAGGGATGGGAGGATCAGAACTTCGGAGACTTTGACCCCGTGCCCTCCTTCACTCTGCCCATGTTCACTCAGAACCCGTGCTTGACTTTGCTTGAGTGTTCCTAGAGCAAACATTTGCCTGTAAAAAGCTCCAAAACTGATGAAATAAGAGCATCTCCTTTCTAATGGAGATCTGAAACAATGGTCAGTTAAATGTTGACTGTTTCAGAGGCCTGTGCATGTTATTACAACACTGTGTGGCACAACACATCCACATCTCTGTTCTAGCTGGCACATCCCAGCTCCCAGTGTCAGGGCAAAATAGTGTTTATTATGAGTGTGTTCTTATGAGGAAAATATTGCTAGTTCTCAATTGCTGCTGATTTGGTGTTGTGGAAGAGAAGGCAAAAACTGGGAAGGGTGAAAAGAAGGAGATTAATGTTGAGTCGTGTGTTGTATATGAGCAGGCAGCTACAGCTGGGCCTTGAACTGGGTATTTGGATAACTGGAGACTGGGTAATTTTTAGCTCCTGCTTAGACATGTAAACAAAGATTTAAAGTTTGTAAACAAACTTCAACTGAGAACAGGAGCTGGAAGCCCAAAATCTGTTTACTTCATTGTTGACTGGAACCTCAACTTCTCAAAACATGGCTGCTTATTTAGCATCTGAATGGATTTTTAAAATCCCTTCTTGTACCTTTGATTTGAAAATATAGAATAATAATAGGAAGAGCCTTTTGGTGCTGCATCCTACATGACATTGGAAACTGTTTGGTTTGAAAACCTTTGTGGTACTAAAGGGAAATACTGAGAATATTGAGAAGGTGGAAATCTGCACCCTCTGAGGCCTCTGCCATGTTTTATAAACCCGTGCCAACACCCAGCATTTGTTTCCTGCTGTCCTGGTCGCTGCAGGTGTCCTTCTAAGGTGCTGTTATCCCATCTTGTCCGGGGTCAGAGTGATGCTCAAACCACGATGTGCTTCTTGGCCCAGCTTATCTTCTTTTATGCTTGTTTTTAATTAACCTTTTGTCGTATGTTTGAAGACCTGTAGGCATGAGCTATGGATAAAATTCCATTTTATTTTTCCAGAGAGATGTCAGCATGGAGCTACTGCCCAGACCTGAGAGCTGCAGTGTGTCCTCCTCCCCGCAGGTCAGCCCATCAGTGCACAGCTTTTGAGAGCCTTCTTTTCAGGAGGGTGGACAAAACGGGCTCTCTGAGGCACTTGAAAGATTCCAGTATCTTTTTATCTGAAACAAGGACATAAAAAGCAGCTGGGCATAAAATATAGCTGAACAGATGAGATACACAGTCTGTTTTCTCCTAAGTAAAAATAGATTACTGTTCATTTTGAGCCTATATGATGCCATAAGAGTTCACTTGCAGTGTAACTATATCTTATGCTCCCAAAGAGTTACAAAGATGAGGATGCTGCAGTTACTCACCTCCTTTGCCATTCTGATTCCAAGAGGTGTCAAGGGAAAGAGCAGATGGGCGTGCTAGGTTATTACCTACATCCTTTTCCAGGGGTTAGCAAGATTTCCTTCTGTAGTAGACCTTATGTCATGGAATACATAAATATTCCCGATTCTCAAATAAGAACACAAATTGTCCCTGTGAAGATCATACTAAAAACCATGACTAAAAATGCCAGTTAATATAAATTTTTAAACCGTTTTGCTCAACTACCACGGTGTTAGGCTTAGCTGATGTCTTCTTTCCAGTTTTTGTAAACATTCACAGTCCTATAGGCTAGGTGAACACTTAACATCAGTGAGTTTTTGGTACTTGCAGCCATAAATGATTTGTGACTCCTGTCAATATCTTTATATGCCAAGAAATGCTGCCAGGTGAGTGCTGGTCAGGTATTTAGAAACACCTTGGATGAAAACAGACTGCTTTAAGGTTTGGTTTGGTGGGTTTTTTTGTTTTTTATTTGTATTCTCATCTGGCCTAAACTAAATCTTCTCCTTGGCAAGGGATGCTGTCTGTGACACCTGCCTTAAATATACCTTTTATGGCTGGGAGACAAATTTCATTTTGTGAAGTCACAAACTGTTCTTCACCTCTCTGAGTCATCCCTGAAATAACTAAATTTAGGTCAAGCCCTTCCTCCAGCTTTGTCTGATGCTGAGGTTCCATGTGCTGCTTGCTCCCTCTCTCTTTCCAGATCCATGTTTTCCACAAGAGGGTGGGATAAGAAGTTGGACAACTCATCAGGAAGGGGCACTCTTGCTTTCTCCCAGCAGAAGTTGGGAATCCCAATGTGCCAGCAATGAGTTTTAGAGGTGAAGGTGAATATTTTCCAAATGCCTTTTGCCTACAAGGGTGTGTTGCAAAGCACACCCCTTTCTTACTGCTTTTAATGACTGTCTTTTTGAGGTTGTGGAAGAATTAAACTCGCCAGTAAGAGAATAGAAAACTTCAGAGAAGTTTTCTCAGGAAACATATGCACCCAGTTTTATGAAGTATGATTCATAACTTCTAGCTGTACACTTTCCATTTGTTCACCCTTTTGCTGCTCTGGGCTTGAATCAGAAACTTCCTCTTGAGCTGGAATCTGAATTTAACTGTAAAAGTCCCTGGGTTATAGAAATGATGGTGTTCTGTATATATAAAAATTACCTATTTTAGTCTTTCTCTATGTGCCAAACTACAACACAGAAACACCTGAAATGACAGAAGACAGTCTTATTTTTCCAGGCAGCCATAAAACGACTAATCAGAAGAATTGGTGTTGTGGGTGGCAGCTGGGTACTGAGACATCGAGCAAAGGACATGGCAGCAACTCTTCAGGATGTCCAACATCCTCATCAAGAGTACACTTTATACACTTGTATGGTTTTATATCGTTTATTTCCTTGCTTTTATTCTCCTGAATGGTTCCGATCAAACTGTGCTGAAATTCCATTCAAGGAAATTCTGACAGGATAATGAAGAACACTACATTACTTAATGACACTTTTCTCCAGTTGAAAGTGAACAACTGGACTTTGTATTTTGCTGGCTGAGAATATACAAAAGGAGAATAATTTTGGTCACAAACCCCAGCTTGAGTGTTTTTGAACTACACTCGTGCTTGAGGGCAAAACCAAGATTATCTGAGCTGAGTTTTGAAACTGCATATTACAAACACAGTAAAGAGTTTGTGTGGGGAGAGAGAGTTGACAATGTTGTGATTCAGAATATCTCAGGGTGTAACTGCTGGTGTGTATCTGGATGTTCCTCACATTGCCTCTGCATTCAAACATGGTTGGCATTCCTCAAATCCATTTATAATGCCATGAGAAAAAGAAGGGGGCAACACAATCAAACATCATTTGTTGCACATAAAAATGTATGAGGTGAGGGTGGGGGAAATGGCAGTCGTGAGTTTGGACTTGGTTTTCAACCATTTGTCATGTCATCTTCTCAAGGCTTTCCACTCCTGGAACCTCTCTGTCTGTAGCTGTCATAAAGACATTAAAGAAAATGGGAACTTTCTTCACAGAATGAGAGTCGGACAAATGTTAGCCCGAGATCCGTTTGGTTTAATGAATGTTTCAATTAAGTTATTTTTGAGGTTATATTGATGAAATTAGAATAGAGAGATAATTTCTTGGAGGAAAGTGGTTTGCTGAGGCAACAGAGGGGAAGTAAGGAAGTGAGTTTCTGCAGTTTCATTAACGGCTCCTCTGATTAAGAGAACAGAATACAAATATTGTTTAAATATCACAGCTCTTTTTCTAATGAACACCCACATAAACCAGACAAGTATGTTCTAAATTTTCTCCCAGTTCAGTTGTAGTCCTATAGTCTTTAAATAGCCCCAGAGAAACATGGGGACATCAAAATGTCTGCTCTTCCAGGTGGAGAGCCCTGCACTTGCCACCCAGAGGCTCCAGCATGTGTAGACCACCTAGGGTCATCCAGCTCTGTTTATCCAGACCAAAAGGTTGCTCTCTGAAAATCCTGGAGATGTGAAACTGTGGAAGTTCTCTCACCATTTCTGATTTTCTTGTGGCTGTTTGCCATTTTCACTTCCGGGGCTGCCTGTTGGAAGTTTGCAGCTAGGCAAGATGAGAAAGAGGAATGACAGATCCACCCAGCCTGCAAAGTTCATGGACGAAGGTTTTTCTCAAGTTTTTGATGGTTTGAGTTGGTTTTTCTTGTTCTGTACCAGTTCTTCCGCCATCTGTGCAATTCCCATTAATAGTTGTGAGTGATTTGTGTGTCTAATTCTTCATTCAGAGTGTTGAAAATCTACCCTAAAGCTATGAAAAAATAATGGGGAAAGCATGTATAATTGAAAATAGTCTTAATCACTGGAATGTTGAAATCCACATGGCTTGGAAGACTTGAAAGATTTCTTGTTTTAGAAAAGCTGAATTGAAAAGCACTGTCATTTTCTTTAAATACATTCTTTTGAATAAAATATCAATTCCTGGTGCCAGCAGCAAGCTTCTAAACATGTTCAAGATGACATGATTGATAACAAGAATGCTATTCTCAAGATGTTTCTAATTCCATCTCTCCATATCAAGAATGTTAAACTTTCCACCTGATATATGATACAATAACGAATATTTAAACCAAAGATTAACATTTTTTTTAAGACCAAATGGTTACTGGGACTGAATGGAAATCTGAGAGCAGGTTGCTGGCTCCAGAATCTGGATAAATTCTAGAAGCTGCCTCTTGAGTACAAATAATTTCCCTCTTGATCCTGCAACGGTGGGCACAATCTTGTTGCCATCACAAAACTAGAATCAAATAGTAAGAAATGTTTGGTTTCTCTCTCCAAATCTCAACATTAAGTAAGAAATGCTGGATTTCACGACTTCTTGGTAAGTCTGTACCACAGAGCTTCCAGGTTTTGAAACTTTAATGGCCAGCATCTGATCTGGGATGAGAATCCTGTTCCAGTTTGGGAACTTTGGCTGTCTCTCATGCCATGGCAGAATGTCAGCAATGTTGTCTTGGCCAGCAGTGGTCTTTTTCCACCTGTGGAGAGCCTAGACCCTGGAAGAATGGCCAGTTTTTCCAGGAAAGAAACAATGCCACAGTCTGTGGAGATAAAGGGTAACCTGAATCATCCTATCTTAACTCTGGGAACCAACCAAAGAACTCTTATTTTGTAATTTGGAGTCAGAATCATGAAGTACAAAAAGTTCATTTGATCTTTTCTTAAATGTGTCTGAATTAGACCAATTCCCAAGGTCCTTGTCTGCTCTCAGTTAAGGGCTGGGTTTTGTTTTTCCAGCTGAACAAGGTGATCTCTCAGAGGGCTGAGGCAGACACACGTTTGAAGGTCAATGTCATTTCTCATCTAGTGCTCGCCAGCTGGCAATCTCCACCTGTAAATATCTGAATTAACATCATGCCTTTAAAACAATTAAATTTCAGGAACAATATGTGACTAATTAATGATAGTGGAACTTGGTATGGGAAAGGACAACCTTCTCCATTTTAATTTAAAATGTGTCAGAGTCCCCGACTTGGTATTATATTACTGTACATCAGTGCCAGACAATGACAGCACTGTAAATAGTATTAACTGGCTGGCTTAGGGAAAACCAAGAAAATTTACAATTGATGTGTCAAATTACAGCTCAGGTTCCAGCCTCAAATTATAGGCTTGTCAGAAAACATGGTGAAATAAGAGGAAAATGCTCATTAGTTTAGGATAAAGTGGAAGAAGTTCCCTGGATATTTAGTTTGGGTCATACCCTGGAAGCTTCCTGCTGGTATCTCATGGTTCTGTAGAACATCTGGACTGTTAAACTGGTTTCAGAAGGAGGAAAAAAGCCTTTTGGGTCCATCAGAAACCAAATTCCTCACAGCTTTTCAGTTCAGTCAAAAAAATATCTCTGAGGGGCAGAAAGTGTTGGGTGGGATCAAGGATGTCTCTCTGAGTGTCACACACAGAACAAGGAGGAGGAACAGGACAGGAATTGCTCTGACATTCAGGAGTAGGGCCAACTGTGTGATTTCTGTGTGATTCAATTGCTGGGCTCCACACTGGAGCAAGCTCCATCCTGCTGAAGTGCAATCTGCTGAGCCCAGGCTTCTACAGAAACATTTATTTCAAAAAATATCCATGTTTTTCAGTCCTCTTCAGCTGTTGAGAGTTCACCCTCTTAAAATTCTCTTCCTGCGAGTGAAGCTCATAAACAAAATGCAAAATCTGACTAGAAAAAAACCCAAGCCACTCTTTTGGAAAAAAAAATATTCTCTTGCAAGTCCATCCTTTAAAATGCATCTTAACTCCGTGCAGTGCATCTTCTCCTGTCTAGCTTGCAGCCATTACTCTTGGACTTTTCACCTCCAGCAGTTCCTCCGAATTCTTGTTTTGTTGTTGTATTTACATTGCACCAATCTATCCCCTCTGTGCAGTATCATTTTCCACTCCCCACTTCCTCAAATGTGATGGCCTCACATCCCCAGCCTGTGTAAATTCGATTAGTTCTCCTCTGGCTCGGAGTAAATCAATGGGGCTGCCATGGATTTACACCAGCTCAGGATCTATCCTGGGGCTTTTAATCATTGTTACAGCCCCTCTCCAAGTAATCAATGGCACATTTGTACTGTGCTGGGCTGCGGGCTGAGCTCCAGCCTCAGGAGAAGTTCTGGTTTTGGTTCTCTTGATTGAATTTCATTTAAAGTGAGAGTCCCACATGTGTAGCTGGGGGCACAGCTGGGACTTTCCTCACCTGAATATGGGAGAGTAATGGTTCTAAATCCAAAAATATATCTCTGTGTCCCTTTTGGATGTTGGCTCTCAGGAGGATTCATTGCTATTTCCTTCGAATCCATGTAGCCAAAGAAGAGAGTTATTAAAAAGTAGATAAAGAAAATGAAAGATGGATTCACAAAGGGAAGGGAGTTAAGAGTTAACTGGGTTTTAGTTGCTGCCAGATTGCATCTAGTTTTCAAATGCTTTCTGGGGGAGGATACTCAGATTTCCCATCTCCAGCTGGGTTTGGGTTTCCAAATCTCTGTCAAACTGAGCCCGTTTCCTTGGTAACAATCTCACTCTCCCACCTATGAATAAGGACAATTGCTTCTTTCTGCTGAGCGGGGATGGTGGAGCCAAAAGAGAAGGAATAAGGTGAGTCTCCTGCACAGAACCTCCACACAGATTCCAAGTGCTTGGGTCTCAGTGGACTGGTTAGGGATTGCAGGAGTTAGGTAAGGATGGGAAAAGATGCTGCACACACCAAACTTTCTTCCAGACTTGACATTTTTGCTCCATCTGGGTGCAGTTCTGCATATGAACAGTTGCAATGGTGAATGAAAAATGTGTCTTGCATATGTGCACGCTTGGGAAGTTTGGAGGTTTTTGTCTTCTCAAGACATTTCCCTTTGTCCTTTGATAGAGCTTGATTAGGCCCTAAGTCTGTATCTAAGGTCAGTTGTTGGTTTGAGGTTAGTGGACAAGCTCAAGATGCTTGAGACCAAAATTATAATTTAGAACTAATGTGTCATCTTTTTTCCCTCTTCATTCTGCTAAAAAACCAAGATTTCTTCAAGGTTTTCAGAGTCATCCTTCAAATTTATTCCAGGATAATGGCTTAGATTTTAGGCAAATTTTAGGCCACTGGAATCTCTCCAGCTTGGTAGAAATTATTTTATTTCTTCTGGGCTGTGGCAGATGTGGATTTTTCTGGGAAGTCCTTCTCTTCCTCTCCTGTTGGAGTTCTGCTTTAATGGACGTGCCTGTGCTGTATGTGATATATTTGATACACACTGAGTCTCTGGATGGCTTTGTAACACTCTGACAATTCCATCCCCGTATCCAGCCTCCTGCCTTGGTTTACATTATGTGAGGGAGCTGACACTTCAATTATAATTTTTGTCAAATACTAATAGACTGTTCAAACATGAGGAAGCCTAGAAACTAATTCTCTCCTTCCTTGTCCCAATTATTCACCAACAAAACGGTTTGCTTATTCACTGAATTGATTTTCTATTACTTTTTAAAATATAAACCCACAGTAACTATTTGTGATACTGTTACAGATACTGCATCAATTATTCCCTGCAATTGCTCCATCCTCCCGTTCATACATCTTTCTTCAGTCCCTCTCTTGGTTGATGGACATTTTTCTGACAGAGCTAAGACTGAGCTTTGACTCATACATGTCCCAACAGGATTGACATTTCCTGTCTCTCCTGGACTTTTCTGAGACCTTGAGTCTTGACCAAAGCACTGGTGATGGATTTGTCAGCATTTTCAGTGCTCAGTTTAGTCCCAGCTGTGGAGAACCTCTCCAGTTGCACATAAACCTAACGACACAATTGTTAACGGGGTTGGTTGTTGGAGCCTGGATCTTCAAACGTCAGCCTTAAAACCTGCAACTGAGTTTTACTGAGGTGGTCCAAGTGTTCTATCTACAGCTTGAGACAGCCTGTAATCCAGAGAACCATGCAGAGAGTAAACAGGGGACTAATGACACCTCCAGTGGCCATATAATGTTTACTCTGACTTTTGTAAAGAGCTAATTTGCAAGATTGGAGATAATCCCACCATACTTTATAATTTAAATGTCACTTAGAATGTATGCTGACATGCAGCTGATTAACAGCAAACTTTGGTGGCACGTTAATTAGTATTTAATCCAGAGGCTCTATTAAGATGTGATAAAAATACCTTTTTTTCCCTGGTACTCATTCGATTACAATGCACAAATGATCTCGACCATCTTCTGAGTTTCACATATTTCATTTAAAAGCCTAATAACCACGTCTCGCTTCTGTGAAAGTTGGCATGCACACAACAGACTCCCAAGATACAGCTTGGATTAATGTGAAGAGCTTATGATAAAAGAGCAATTGTACATTTTTTAAAGAATAACTAATGCCAATAAATATGGCTTAGATGAGTCTGTTATTTCAGCATCTTTTGTACACTGTTGATATTCCCTTCTCTCCCCTTCTTTTGCTAAGTGCACTGTGTAGTTTTGAGACTATCATTTATCTTTCAGCACCTCTTTGTTTCTTTCCTGAAATCAATGGCTTAAAAGAATGTGACTTTAAAAAAAAAGGGGGGAGGAGGGAGTTGGGCTTCTGGATGGAATTATTTGTAAATAATTTATCTTCTTGCAGTGGTTTTCTGTTCTTTCTCTAACATTCTTGCATCTACTTCTTCCTTGCTGGAGCCCACAATGATATTCTCTATTGCAGATAAGAGTTATTTTGCTGCAAGCTCTCTGTTAGAGCAGTTGTGCCTTTCTAGTGAGAATATTAATGCCAAGTTCTGGTAGCATTGGCCACAATTCAACAAGAAGGAGCCCAGGATGTATTTGGTGGAGGAGAGAACCCATAGGCTGTAGGCAATAGAACTGTATCATATTCTATGTGTGCTTTTCTCTCAATTATTCAAGGATCTATTTGTGTCTCTCTTTTTTATTTATTCAGTGCAACCCCCTGTGACTGCTTTAATGTCCACAATCAGATGTGTTTATGTTTTCTCATCAGCTAGATTTGAAATCAATGTGCTCTTCCCTTGCCAGTTTTTATCTTGCAGCATCCTGACACCCAAGGAAGACGTGGCTTTAAAAATCTCAGATTTGGTCAGGATTTCCTGTTCTGAGATTTTTCAGGAACTTTACTGATGTGTCAGGTACAGTGCCCACAATGAACAATGATCACTGTAAATCAGCTGAGGTCAAACCAAGAAAAGTGCCACCACTTTGGGCTGTACCCAAATTGCAAACCTTTGTAAATTACACCTCAATAATCAATGAAGGTAGGGGTTTTTAACACCTGCTGGTGTACAACAGTGTGGTTGGTTGTGGCAAGCAGGACTCTTCTGCACTGGGAATAGAAACTTCAGTTCTGAAACTGAAAAACTGCTCCTGAAGGTACAGCCTTGTTTTGTGTCACATGTTCACAGACATGAGAGAGGCCTTTCCTGTGTCATTGTCTCCCAGAGCACCTGTCTAGACATGAACAGACATTTCCAGATTGGAATGGGGGAACTTGAATCACAGAATTGTTTTGTAATCTCAGGCCTATCTGTTGGGTTTGCTGTCATGTGTTCTCATTGCTTGCCATCGTAATCACTGCAGCTAAAATACCCTTCTGAGATCAGGAGCTGCTCTGAAACTGGATTATTTATTCATTTTAACACTGTGACATACATCTTCTATCTGTGTAATAATGGGCTAAGGCTACAACCTTGGATGGTGTAAATCCAGATGGGTTCCCTTAGGCCCAGGTCAGCACACAAACTGGGAGTCTGGTCTACAAATTTCCACAAAAGTACAGAGCACTTGGCCCTGCCCCTGATTTGCACTTATCTGCTGGGGATGGAAGAAGTTCCCATTGTTACCTAGCTCCAAACTCAGTATCCGGTTGCCATTTAAATAGCAATTGCTGTGTTGCTCTTTATATTTTAGTTTCTGTCTTTGCAGTATCTCTCAGATACTGCAAACTTTCTTCTCAGCCTTCCTGGCTCCCTTTCAGCACTGAAAGTCAGCCTACTGTTGCTAAATGTCAGTGATGCAGCTACCCACGCTTGGACTCAACACCTCCCCTCCCTCTGTCTGTCTCCTCTTTCCATGTGGCAAATGACAAGTTTTCAGGAAAAGCACAGCAGGTGCTTGTGCTCTTGTGTGTCTCAGAGCTTCCAGGACCTCCTAATATTGAATGAAGGTTGTATTTCCCTAGAATACCCTCTTCACTGCGTTTCCAGTATAAAATAAGATAGAGGAATTGACATCTGACAAAACACTATTTCTGTCAGGCTTTTAACCTTACTGTTTGACATAACTGAGGCTAAACCTTGCCCTGGAGTCAGTGATCATTTTGCACTAAGGGCCTGAGCTCTGTGATGTTTCATTCCCACGTGACTTGTATGTTTTAGCATATGTATTTGATGTGGAATGGTACATCCTTGTTCTTAGTGAGGAAAAAAGTGTCCTCAACCTTTATCTCAAACTCTATCCGCATGCCTTTTTTCTTTCCTTCTGCTTTTCCCCCCGCTGCTTTCTGCTTGTGTGCAGTTTTTGCTCAGCTTCCAGCCAAAGGCAGCATTGTCAGGTGTCTGCTTGGCCGGGTTGAAGCACGTCTGGTCTAGCACGAAGTGGAGGGAACAAGCTCCTTGTGGTGGTGTGAGTTGAGCACTGGCTGATGGAGGCTCTGCAGGGGCAGCTCCCAGCACAGCACTCGGAGCAGCGCGACAGAGCAGCAGCCTCGGGAGCCCCCCCAGCCTCCCATGGTGGCTCAGGGCTAGATTTCCCCTCCTACACGTGAGGAATGCCATTCATTATTCAAAGGGAAAAATGGAGAAGCTCCTGTTGTTGCACTGTCCCAGCACAACTGTATTGCAGGGGGGGCGTCGGTGGATCGGTGCCGCGTTTTTTCCGCAGAGTCCCTCGTGGAGACGCTTGGGCGGCACTCTGGTTTAGGCGGCACTCTGGCTTAGGCGGCACTCTGGTTTAGGTGGCACTC
>NW_024581093.1:17649181-17650102 GCF_017639235.1 Corvus kubaryi | reverse complement strand
GGCGGCACTCTGGCTTAGGCGGCACTCTGGTTTAGGTGGCACTCTGGCTTAGGCGGCACTCTGGCTTAGGCGGCACTCTGCCAGCACCCACGTGTGCACCCATCCCACCCTCGCAGGTGGTTGTGAACAGCCACTCACACACACACAGTCTGTGCACGAGGCGGAGATGAAAAGGTGAGAGGGGTTCTCTGCATGCAGTTCTGAGGAGTTTAATGGAACCAGCACACTCAAAGGGAAACAGAGGCAGAAGAACCAAGAGCAAAGCCCGCACGTGGTTTTATCCCAAAGGGTCCCAGGGGCGGGCAGAGCATCAGAAGGCAATAGTCTGAGGGTTAGGGGGCAGAGGCAAGGGTGAGTGACATAACAGGGGCCAAGGGGAGAAGGGAGGGGAGAGGACCAGTGACCAGTGGGGTCTTGGTAAAGGGAGAACTTTCTAGCACAGTGGTGTGGGGAGAGACCACTTCGTAGTAGCATGGGGGGTGTAAAGTGGACTTAGGCACCGCAACACAGCTACAGGAGGGACCAGCCTGAGGCAGCTTGAAATGGAACTGCTCAGGGTTCGGTGCCACTGTCAGCGCAGGGCCACTGAGCAAAGCCTGGGCTGGGAAGTCCATATGGAGTTTGAATGAGCCTTGCAGCTCCTCTGCAGATTTTCATGGAATCCCAGAATGGTTTGGGTTGGAAGGGACCTTAAGGATCATCCAGTGCCACCCCTGCCATGCCCAGGGACACCTTCCACTGTCCCAGGCTGCTCCAAGCCCCAATGTCCAGCCTGGCCTTGGGCACTGCCAGGGATCCAGGGGCAGCCCCAGCTGCTCTGGGCACCCTGTGCCAGGGCCTGCCCACCCTCCCAGGGAACAATTCCTGCCCAATATCCCATCCAGCCCTGCCCTCTGGCACTGGGCAGCCATTCCCTGTGTC
>NW_024581093.1:17536398-17644181 GCF_017639235.1 Corvus kubaryi | reverse complement strand
GACACAGGGAATGGCTGCCCAGTGCCAGAGGGCAGGGCTGGATGGGAGATTGGGCAGGAATTGTTCCCTGGGAGGGTGGGCAGGCCCTGGCACAGGGTGCCCAGAGCAGCTGGGGCTGCCCCTGGATCCCTGGCAGTGTCCAAGGCCAGGCTGGACACTGGGGCTTGGAGCAGCCTGGGACAGTGGAAGGTGTCCCTGCCCATGGCAGGGGATGGGACAAGATGATTTTTAAGATCCCTTCCAACCCAAACTATTTAGTGATTCTCTGATTTTCAGGTACATCCTCACTAGCCCCCCACCTCTGCTAACCTCCACTTTTCCTGGCTCCTTCCCACCTTTTAATCTGAAATATCTCCTTTTTCCTCACCTGCCAGTTGCTCAGCTCCTGCCCTTCCCCACTTTATCCACCCTCACTCAGTTCTTTATTCCCTTTGACATCCCCCTTTTCTTTCTTGCAGAAACCCACTGGGAAGAGCTATTCAGGGGCACAGTGACTTGGGAAGGCTTTTTTATAGGTGAAATACAAATCCATCAATATCCCTGCAAACTGTTTTTGAGGTTATTCTGGTGAAACGTGGCTCGTGGCCTGGTTCTGTGCAGGCTGTGCTGCACACCCCACAGGCTGAGGGTTTATCATTGGCCATTCTCGTGCTTCCTGGGGCTGCCTTGAAGGAATAAATGATGCTGTCAGTTCCTCAGTGCTTGCGCTGCTGTGGGCAGGGATGCAGACCCACACACAGCTTGGGTTCCCCACCTTGATTTAAGCCTGGATGACTGAGGTGGCTCTGCCTTGTCTGGGTGTTGGCCATGACTGTTCCACTCACTCTGGCTGATCTGTGAAGGCAGTACGAGATGGGTTAAAAAATAATAAAGGTTTAAATTTCAGTATATAAAGCCTTTCTGAGGTGATCCTCAAAGAAGAATGAGGGAGGGAAGACAGAAAAAAGGAATGTGTAGCAATATCAGGACAAAGCATCTGTTTTGCTTAAGCAAATTAAGACTTTTTTCCCATTCTCAATTGTTATGCCTTGTGCTGTTGGGATTGTACAAGAGGCTTATCCAACATAATCAGTTGATTTTATGATGTGAAGTGATGCTGTCAGAGGAGTTGATCACAGCTGATGTCACAATACAAACAATGACACTTGTTTTAACCCATGGAAGGCAGAAACAAGAGTGTCTGTGTCTCACCTGCGACTTCATCTGAAGCTTTTATGTGTCACTGCTCTTTATATGATGTGTGCTTAGTAGGAAGAGAGGGACTGAAGGCCAGAAGAGAAACTGCTTTGCCTTTTGACCTGACTGGCCCCTGAATCACACAGAGCAGACAATTAGTACTGTACATATTTTAATTTCTCAACATTTTATATCAGATTCCTAGTAGGAGAGAAGTTCTAAGAGTTAAACATACCAAGCTCTTGCCTATCCAGGGGTCAATAAAACATCTTACTTTTTTCATGTCACCAGGGGAAAACCTCTGGACTTTAGACTGGATACTCACATCTATTTAGATTATAGGCAGGGAGTTAAATTGGGCAAGCTGGAAAAAAATATGTATCTAATGGTTTGTGCCTAAATGTGTTTTCTTCTGAAAATGCTTCCTGCATTAAAATGTAATTGGAATTTCTATCCCAATAAAAGATGGAATATTTGTATGGCTTCCCCCCCTCCCCACAGGAAGAACATCCATTTTCCAGCTAACCTCTGATAAAACCTATAATTTAATCTGCAGTTTTGATAGCAGCAGAAGGCCAGATTGGAACAAATGTGCTCAGACTCCATTTCCTTGCCGTGATCCATCAGTTCATTATGTCAAGGTCAAAGCTAAAAATTTTAAACTCTTTTTATTTTACAAAATTGAAGATGTCAAGAAATGTCAGGATTAGGAAGAGGGTTGACAGAATCAATGCTACAGAGCATCATTTATGAGAGCAGCAGAACACCTCCATGCTGAGGAGCTCTTGGCTCCTCGGGGAAGGACCTGCTCCTCCCCAGCTGAGCAGCAGGGACTTTGTTAACCCTCAGCAAGGTTTTGCAGCACCTTGGTTTGCTGGCAACAGATAAATCCCCCTGCTTTAGATTTGTTCTGGCTTCTCCCTGTCCTGTGACAGTAGTGACAGGTCAGTTTAAGGAACCTCCTGCCCTTGTTTTCTCTCCGAGCTGCAGCCAGCCTGGAAGGCTTTTCCCTGGAATGCAGTGGTCCCATGAAGGATGGCCACCCCTTGTGTCCTTTCACCTTGGAGTGCTTGCTGCCATGAAAAAAGTCATGGATTTTGTGGATGATGTTTTGCTTTATTGTGTGCTTTCAGCTCCTTAATTGAATTAGCAAAGTTTCCGATGTTTTTTTTTCTTTTTTGAAAAGTAATGAACTGAGCCCAGTACAAGTCTCCAGTAAACAAAGAAGAAAATAGAAGAATGACTGTTCCTTTCATGCCATTAAGTGCTTAAGCACATCCTTAATTTTATTTGGCACTGCAGTGAGACCTTGCAATTTTTAAAATATCTTTCTCAATCAGTTAAATAAGGTAATAAATTGAAAACAGAGAAGATAGAGGCAGCACAGCATTTTAAACAGCAGACCTCATCCCTTGCCAGCCCCTCTGCCACAAAACCTGCAAAACAAACACACAGTAAAGCAGATGTCTGAATTCTGAGCAAAATATTTTAAAACATAACTGTCTGGCTGGAAACTAGGAAGGTGGCATTGATCCCAGGAGAATTTTCTTAGTAGTGCTTTTTTTTCCCCCCAACTTTAAAAATTCATCCTGATTTAATCATAATTGGTTTGCTGAAATTCAATTATTCATTCAACTTCCTCAGAGCCCCAGTGTGTGGCTTGGTCTCCCAACAGTGAATGAGTTAAACATTTCTCAGCTTCTGTGTTCCCAGGATGAGGGTTTTGTTTAGAAGTACCTTCAGAAATGATTGTTAATTCTTTTAGGCAAGTGGCAGTGTTGTGGCAGCTGAGTTAACTCATCAGAAGCCTCTGTCACAGCCCTAGGTATTGATCTAATTCACATTTCCACGTAGAGATGGCAGTGGTCGCTGTGCTGGTGCTTGTCCTGCTCCAGCCCCCAGCCAAGCCTGCCGTGCACTCCCGGAGCTGGGTGCTGCTGGGGCAGCTCTGCACTCAGGGGGAACCCCAGGGGTGTGCCAGGGATGCCCCTGCTCTCGTGGGCTGTGTCAGCAGAGCCTGGAGGGAGCCCTGTGCTGCATCCCCAGCTCGGGAATCACCCTCTGGCCCCCACGGAATTTGTTCTGGAGCCATTGACACAAAAAATAAGGATAAAAGGAGAGCTTGCTTTGCTGACATCAAAGTGCCTCTGTCCATATGTCCCATTTTGTATGAGCTGCTTCTGCTGCTGCTGCCAAGCTCAGAAATCCCAAATCCTTGCTGTCCTGGTAAGCCATAATTCCATGTGTTGGTTCCCATTCCCCACCTGCTCCTTTGCCACTGCTCTTTGCTTTGTTTTATAGCCGCCCACAGCTTTTTGTTTTGCCCCAAGCAGATTTTCATTGATAATGAGTTTTTTAATCTATTTGTAGCTTTACTGTTCTCCTGTTTTTTATGAATTTATTAAGATTTTTTAAAAATAAGACAGTTCTGCTCCACAGGTTCATTCCCAAAGAGATTCTCCCACAGACAGGAAAGCTTTTCCAATTCCATCTTAGTATTTTCATTCTTGTTCAGCTGGTGATTTTATTTCCTTTTCTTACATTCTCACTTCAATTGATTTCTGTCTCTGTCAGAATTCCTTCAGAATGTGGGTTGGTACAAGATATCACAGCTTTAGTCCATGGACTCCTGCTTAGGCATTTTCCTGTTTCTATGGAAGACACTAATCTTCCTTTACAATAAAACAATAAGCTGCACAAAATTGAAAAGGCAATTTAATTGCCAGTGCTTAATGCATTTTCTTAGAATAGCTGAAATCCCACCAAAGGTGGGATACAAGTGGTACCAGGAGCTCTCAACTAAAGAACTGAAATAATGGGAGCAGAGTCATTGTAAAAAAAATTTGACAAGACATCTTTATAAAGTTTCTTTTATTTATTCAAATGTTATAAATATCACAGAGAGTGATAACTTGGTTTATAAATTGAGGGAAGAAAGTGAATGTGCCAACCTGGAAAAAATATAAACAATTATACTGTCAGTCATTGTGTGAATTATTCATTTGAAATATCTTTTAAGAGTTTTTCATTTTGTCTGTAAGGCAAAGAAACATATTTATAGGAGTAAAATGTACTAAATAATTATTGAAGTATGCATCAAAGAATTGCTTTGATTATTTTAGAATAAATATTCCAAGCTGCTACTTTGGATTTTATTGTCAAGTGGTGGAATATTTGATGTCTTCTATAAGATTTCAAACCTGAGGCAAACAAATTTATAAAAAAGATCAACTTTTATCTTCCAAAGGAAGAGCATCACTGTTTTGAGTGACTCAGAAAAATATAAACGTAATCAACAAGTTGGCAAATAGCAAAGTAATGAAAAAGGTATTTCAATTAATGGGAACCAATTCTGGAATTTGAGAAATTCATGTGTTCAATTCCACATCCTCTGCTGCTTGCCAGTGTTTGTGTTTGCAGCCTGCACTGATCTGTACAGAACTTTGGATTAGCAGGTATTTAGGAGGTTTGTGAAAAACTGTAAAATACACAGATCATATTTTTTCCCCTTAAAAGCACATAGTGATTCACCAAAGTAATTCTCAAGTTTTGTATAGGGAAAAACAAATATTCAGCTTGTGTTGAGAGCCATGGGAAGTTTGCTTGCACACGTTGAACTTGGATAAAAGTTAATTAAGGGTAGCTCTATAGCCAGCCAGTGGAATTACATGTTAATGAAACTTTTTAAAATTAAAACAAATCATGCTGGGGAGACACTTGAAAAATAAAAGCAGTAAACCAGAAAAACACCTCATGAAGTACCCAGACTACATAGTAGAAGTCCATTCTAAATTTTTTGAAACAGGAAAAGTTTTGAAACCAAGTTGGAGGGAATTTGAGGCATTTTTTGAGATGGGAGTGAGAGCAGCATTAAACATTAAATGAGAAGTGCAGGTAAGAAAAAATAATAGCTATTTCAGGTTGTCTCATGGTGCAAAATTAAGTCTTATAATGAAATATTCAGAGCAAATTCAGTAGCTGTAACTCAGATCAGACACAGTCCCAGGTCTCTCGATCCCTTTGCTGTTAACAATTAACAGGGTCAGGATTAAGAGACCCAATTAATAAAGAATAACTCTCAAAAAAAGAAAGAATTTTGCTGCTGACTGCAGCGGAATGAACGTTTACTCTCTAGTTCAATATATACCAATTCAGGCAATATAAAATATTTGAAAACCATCATAGAAATATTGTGTAAGTATTAAAATTGATAGCATAGAAAATGATCATCACTGATTCCTCAGTTTTCACTTATATCTTTCATCCTTTGAGTTCAAAGTCATGACTATTTGCACATTTGTTATTAGAAGAGAACCCAGTATTCTTTTTTTTAAATGTAGGGAAGTGGGTGAATTGAATTTTTTCACTTTCAATTATCCAGGTTTGGATATAAAAATGCATCAAAGTATGCTGTTAATGTGTTACAGGCAAAATAATGGGACATTGGAATGGAATGTCTTTTTTATCTGGCTGCATCTAGCTATCAAAAAAATCTCTCTGTTAATTGTTAAATCCTAACGACTTCAAAAGACACTTCTGGGGTTGTGGCAGAACTCTGATCCCTGAATCTCCACTGGGCACGGTGACTGCACTGAGCTCCTTGTCACTGCTTTGTCAGCTCTGTCCCTGCTTTTATTCCCACAAGTTCACGAAAGACATTAAATGTTTTGAGAAAGGAGCCTTTTCCAAAGCGTTTTGCAGGCAAGGTTTTGGAAGACTCGGTTGTTTTGTGATAATAATGATTTTTCACTTTTCGCCCCTCGGTTGTAGGAGC
The DNA here is from genome assembly GCF_017639235.1 of Corvus kubaryi. Lineage (NCBI taxonomy): Eukaryota > Metazoa > Chordata > Aves > Passeriformes > Corvidae > Corvus > Corvus kubaryi. Next base: position 17,638,231 of record NW_024581093.1, on the reverse strand, counting down.
TGTTTGTTTCCTGGCACTGCTCAAGCAGCAGAGGAAGTGATGGAAATGTGAGGTCACCTGATTTTTATATTTTCTTGCTTTTCTGAAGGAAAATCCAGACTAATTTGGTCAGGCAGAGCACCATCTGAGCAAGGGGAGTTTAGTTTGATTGTTGGTGAGGCAGGGCTGTGCTAAATGCTGCTTTGCAGGGTGGGCACAGCCCCACCTGGGGGCTCACAGGGCTCTGTCAGCAGCAAGCACTGGTTCCCCACTGTTTTCTGACCATTTTTCCCACTCTGAGGCAGAAGCACAGACATTTAGGGGTAAAATAAGCAGGACTGTTCCTGTGGCTTTGGGTTCAGAGCTCCAGAGCAGAGCAGGGAGAAAGCGGTGGCGGCACAGATGAGGGAGAGGGGAATGGAAAAGGCTCTGGGAGGCACTGGGGGAAGGAGCTACAGAGATCCTGGTTAGATAAATTCAATACACTTGACAAGAGCAGACACCTCGTGAGCCTGCTATGGTACAAAATTCTCCCAGGCTTTTCTCTGGCTTTAGGCAGGGTGTGTTTGTTTCATGGCAGATTTTAATCCGATTCCCGAGACCATTTGCCTTAAAACGTAACTGGTGTAGGCTGAGTTCATTTCACTAGAGCTCTTTTAAGACAGACATTATGAAGTGTGTTGATTTTTTTTTCCTGAGGTATTGTTTAAAAAGTAAAAGCGACTTTGTTTTCATACAATATACTGGAAAACAAAGGGATTCTGGCATTCAGAGAATAACAGTCTCTTGTCTACATGAAGTGCATTAGAGATCAGAGCAAAGTGGACACTTAAAAGATTGTCAGGTTGACACTGTCAAGAAAATGTTTTTAACTTTTTGCTTGAACTTGTCTCCTCAAGGGTCTCTTTTTGCCCGCACCTCTCATTTTGTTTGTGAAACCTACAGCTGTAGTGCTTCCCTTGTGTTGAGAACTGTAAAAATGCAATAACAAAGCAAAAAAGCAAAGCAAAGCCATTGAAAGAGAGTACAAAATAGCTGCTATCCTGTTCCCTGGGCTCTCTGCTTAGGAGCTCTATTCACTTAAAACATTTTCTAGCTTCTGAAGCACTTGATTAAAGTCAATTGGGAAAAAGATCAGCTCTTAAAAGTGCTAATTTGTGACTCAGAAAACTTGAATAAGTCTAAATATGCAATTCCCTGTTGCTGCGTATCCCTGGCTGTGGGGCTTGTCTGGAGAACGTTTTCCCATTTCGCTGCACGCAGTCTGTGCCTGCCTGTGCCGTGGGGGTGTGTGTGTGAGGTGCTCATTAGGACAGGCTTGCAGTTCAGCTGCAGCTCCCCTGACCTCCCCTCAGTCTCCTGGGCTTTTAGAAAGTCTCCTCCAGACCAGGAGCCAGCGGTTCCTCTCCCTTTGTCTGTCCCTGGTTGTAGGAGCCCAGGTGGAGTCAGTCCTTGCTTGAGCTGGTGTTCCAGCCCCTCAGCTGAGCTGCTGCTCCTGTCTCACTGATGTCAAACCTCCCTCTTAGGCTGTGGTCCCACAGATGAGGGGTAAGAACAGACCCAGAACAAGCCGTGCTCTGAGGGATGTGTGCAAGCAAACCACCTCTGCACCCAGAGGGTCACAGTGGCAGAGAACAAAGAGCAGAAGGGAACTATTTGAAGCTGAAACTGCACCTCCTAGAAGCAACTTTGTTACCATTGAAGCAGATCAAAATGCTTTTTAGGGAATATGCCAAGTGTTCATAGTTTGTTTTTTTTTTCCAAATTCAAATAGTTTATCTTCCAGTGTCCTGACTACTCCATGTATCAATCTAACTTGCTTTTCATACTGAAGGCATCCTCTCCACGTACTCTTTTTACTCCCCCTTTGAAGGTTATTAAAAGTCTTCTAATCTAGTAATTCCTAACACTTCTCTCTTTCTGCAAGAACAGAATTATCACTGCATATTTTAGAGAGAACCCCATGCCTTGTCTCTCACACCTCCCTTCTCCAGCCAGCCTCCTTGGTGGTGCATTGTGAGAATTCTGGCATTAGCAGCAGCTCTGGGTTTGCCTGAAGATGAGAATTCCCTCCTTCAGCTGATGGTTCCAGCCTGCCCTTGGGCTGCTCCACGGAGCTGTTGTGTAATACACAGACACTTCTGAGCAGCCTACGTGGGAACAAGCAGCTCTGAGCACTTGAGAGCCTTTCCCAACTCTAAATGGAGTATTTAGTTACTGGGGCCTTCACCCCTCTCTTCCCTCCATGCATCTTAGCAAATTAAGGGCTGTTTCTGAAATTACTCTGATGCTGCTCTTGAAAAGTTGGGGGTTTTTTCCCTCAAGCAATTGTAATCTCAAGTGTCAGATCTGGTGATGATTTCAGAAGTGCCAAAAGACTTTTGAGATTTTAATTCTTGGCAAAGCATTGGTGTGCTGCTAATGCAGATGGGCTGACACATGAGACTACCAACTGCATGGATTAGAACTCTTCCAGAATCCCTGGATTTCCTAAAAACTGCTCACACAGTACAAACAGCAACCCTGTGTTGCCATGTTCAGGTACGTAGCTGCTGGACTTTTAGCATTTTATATCTCACTTTATAGATACATATAAAAATAAATAAAAATCATGTGATGATTCACATGAACATATCATGTCATATGTGATGACATATACAAGACATACAAATTCACTCCTGAACAAAAGAGCCTGTTCCAACATCTGGCCATCGTTTTAGTGAAGGAATTTTTCCCAATATCCAATCCAAACCTCTCTTGGTGCAGCCTGAGACTATTTCCTTTGGTCCTGTTGCTGGTTACCTGGGAGGTATTGGAGCAATCAGTATTTCAGAGGATTAGGTCTCCCTGCTAATCTGATTGGCAGGGTAAAGTCTTTTCAGAAATGTGCAGTTCCTTTAGACTGAGATATCGGGGCAGTTAACTGGCTTCATTTCTATTTCTGTGGCTGTACTGCACTGTTAAAGGACTGACCTTTGTAGAAAATCAGCCCATTAATTCTGCTATGATAGCTAGAGGAGGAGAGGATTTACCTAAACCCCTAAAATAGTGAGGACAGCAAGCATCTCAAAAGACAAAATCAAATAAAAAAAAAAATCTATATGACCTCCATCTGCTAAGAGGTGGCACAGAACCAGGAAACAAAAGCACAGACATGGGCAGCCACAGCTTTAAAAACACCAAAAAGTGGCTCTGGATGAACAGGAAGGAGCAAAAAAACTTCCATATGCAAGAATAGAGGTCATAGGCACAACAGCAACAAAAAACTAGATCAATAATCAGAACCAAAGTAATCAGAATTTACACATAAGAAACAGCAATGCTCTGTCGTGTAGCTGTAGCCAAATGTTAACTTTTGTGCTTTTAAAAAGAAAAAGTGATACTCAGATATGGCACTTTGGTTCCTCTGGTCTCAGTAAACACTCGGAGCATATTGGCAAAATCATTAATGAAGTGGTGATGTGAAATATGTCACAGGTTTAAAGGCCAAGCCCCAAGAATGCCCAGGTAGAGATTTGTCCCTGCTCAACTGCACAGTTTAGGAGGCAAATCCCCTCTGTCACTCTAACCAACACAGGGATGGGCATCTCCAGCTGGGAATCCTGATCCGAGCTGACCTTTCTGCATCTCTTACCCTGCTGTGCATGGAGTGAAAGGAGCCAAGCACCAGCTCTGGGCTCCAGCTCTCTTTGGGCAAACACAAGGCCTGGGAAGTCATGAAGCCTGGTAATTATGGCACACACAAATGTGATTTACTTCAAATGAGTAATTTGAAGACTGCAATGCTGTGTGAGATGACCTCATTAATTCTGGTGTTGGACTAAACTGTGAGCACCTTGCATTGTTCATAATTTATTCAGTGGCAAAGAACATTGCCCTGTAAATGCCCAGAGTTATTATTGTATGAAGAATCCCATCTTAAAAGCACGTGCTGCAGTTCTGTGGTTGGGTTAAGGTCATTTCCTGCAGCTAAAGGGGTTTATTCAGGTGAGCACTCTGGGATCTACAGGCTTCTCTACCAAATCCCACGACTCAAAGCACTGATGGCTGAGCAGCCTGACAGACGTCACAGCTGAAGGGAGCAGCAGTGAGATATGGCTTCTGATGATGGGAAAGATATCCTGCCAATCCCACAAAATCACTGTCCCAGGGCAGATTTCCCTTCTCTTGTACAGTTCAGAGTCCCAGCCCCTCTTCAGCCCACCTGCCTTTGCTGCTCGTACATAAAGGCAGGTGTGAGTGGGGAATGAGCTCAGGAGAAAGGTCTGCACCATTCAAATGGCTTGGGGAACTTAAAATGTACTAATATCTTTTGTTTGTTTATTTAAAGATGAATGGAACTTCATTTGGCTTGCAAAAATTAGTACTTAGTTAATACAAGCAGAAATATGTCTCAGATTTTCCTAGATTTACCTATCACTTAAATGTGTGTTGGTCAGCAATAATTCAAGCAATATGAATTTTTGTTATACATACTGTCTTGGCTTTCAGTCTCAAAACTATTGGGCATGGTGCTAAATATGATGGTTTAGTATATATTTACAATTCTTATGCTTCTCAGGGGAGTTTTTAAGTAATTGAGATCCAGTCCAGTGTTTGATGCTTGCTGAGGCACTCACCACATGTGTGTGGCTGAGTCTGTCCTGTCTGGAGTTCCTAAAAATCTGAGTTTCCTTTCCCCATACATTGCAATAATAAGCTTAAAATCAAATAGGTAATGACATACAAAACTTCTCCATTGTGTCTTTCCAGTGAGATGCAGTTTTCTGCTACAAAAAATTCTGGGGAAATGTGGTTTCCTGTTTTCTTCTTCCAGTGTTTTTGGACAACTGTGAGGTGTCAGCTGTGTTCAAAACTCTGAGTGTAATATTTACCACCTCTAGTGAATAAAGTACGTGTGGACAAAGAGGAATGTAATAATGATAAGATGATACCAGTGTAGTAACAAGGTAAATTCCTTTCTGTCATTCAGACCCAAAAGAAAGAATTTTGAGCAGGCACCTTTCTCGCAACAAAAGAAAAATTTAAAACATAGGTGCTTTTAGAAACTGAGATAGCAAGGTGAGGGAACTTAGAACAACTGAGTAAGAACTCAGAAAGTATCACTGACTCTGCCCCAGAGTTACTTTTAAATTTGGGCACAAGTAATGAAAATTAACCACTTAGATTTTACTAGTTGCCCTGTAATTCTGCCAGGAGGATGTAATGGAATGTGTTCCCTGAACACTGCAATTCCCTGCCTGGTGGAAGAGGAGCTCAGCCCTGGGAGCACCTTGGGAAGGTGGCAAGAGCCCAAAGGAGCGAGGCCATGGAATCATGGAATTCTCTGGGGTGAATGTGCCCCTCCAGCAGAGGGTGGGGATGACCAACAGAAAGAGGCCTTGGCCACAAGGAAATTAAGTTTGCCCAACCTACCCATGTCTGATCCAAAGAAAATCTCTGTCTTTCCTGTCTGTGGGACAGGTTTTTGTGCTGGAGATTGCTGTGGCACAAGGATGGTCATTGGCTGCTCCTGCTGGCTTTTTCCTGTTCACAGGAGCTGGAAGATTGAATGCACTTCCTCAGTATTCAGACATGGCAAGCCCTGGTAATTAGCTGTCCCAGAGCTGGATTATTAGTAAGCTATAAAAATTCTCTAATTTCCATCAACAAATGCAGTTTCCAGTCATTATAGTCTGCAAGAATAGCATCAATTTATTTGAAATTTTCCTCTCCTAAGCATCAGTAGGAAGAGTTATTCCCACATGAATTTAGAAGGGTGATTAGAAAGAGACTTTTTCAAGATGGCTTTAAAATGAAGCGGCAAGACCTACGAATGTAAATCATGTTCTATGGGAGGGAAAAAAAAAGTAGTAGATCAGGCTGGGAATGCAAATCATATTCAAGGGGAAAATTCAGATCAATATTAGAATCTGCCTTGTGTGACTGCAGTAGCATAAAATTATCTGCTGAGCTGCCTGTAAAAATGACAGGGGAGAGAAGAAAAAGATTTCAAGCAAAAGATGGCCTGTTGATAATTTGGCACAATTAAGCTAAATTTTAACCCAAATTGAGGTTAAAATATTTTATGAAAACAGATACAGAATACTTGTGGAAAATGACAGGTACAATCTGATTTCATTGTTGCAGCAAGAAGGAATATAATATCTGAGAGGTGGGGGAAAGAACTTGGCTGGTGTTGAATTCCTGGGCAACAGGAGCCTGATTCTCAAATGTTCAATTAGGAAACAAATCAGTGACCTCATTTTTCCAAGATAGTGTCTGACTTTGAAGGAGAGATGCCAAACTTTAGGAGATATATTCTGGGGAAATTTAATTTGGGAAAGGTTTTCATTATGATTCACAACACTACCTGGGATTATTAAGAATTTTCTAATCGAGGAACAATTAGAATAATAATTTAGTATTAAACCAAAGCAACCAATCATACAAACAAACCCCTGCCTACTTCAGCTTTACTTTTTGGAAGTGCAACAGAATTCCCAGACTTCTCAGCCTCCAGTTCCTGCAGACCTTACACAGTTCCCCAGATATCAGAGGATTTTTTTTTGCTGTGGGATAAAGCTTCCTACAAGTCAGAGAGCCTTTGCCAACACTTCCTTGAGGATTCTGATAACCCCATTTTTTTTAAATTTGTTGTCAGATCCCAAACCAGTGCAAGATTTCAGGTTCAAATTCCTTGATTCAGAGCTGTGCTCTGACTTCCTCCAGCTGCCTCCAAACCCTGATCTCTCTGGGCAGGTGAGTCTCCCTCATTCTGGATAAAATATGTGACAGCACATGCTGAAGTTGGACATTTGCTGAAATGAAGGTAGTAGTGTGAAACATTTGTTAAATTGGTATTTTCTGAGCACCCTGTGAGGGTTTTTTTTTTAAATTTGTGACAGGAGTGGCTAAGTTTAGGCAGTTTTGCAAGTGGTACATTTCACACGGGAGATGACATTTTCAATGTATTTGTCTAAAATTTATTAGAAATGGTGTTTAAAATCTTCAGTGTGAATGGAATGGAATAAGTAATTTGTTTAGTAATGTACGTGAAAAAGAAGCTTGTTCTTCACCATAAATATCCTTTGAGATGTCCTTGGTTTCAGCATTTTAACATTATGACAGCAGCACTTTGATGGAAAAGATACTCAGGACTTGTCCATGTGAGCATTCAGTGGTGGCCAGAACTGTTAGATGACTTTGTTCACTAATGACTGCTGAAAGATCATGGTTACATAGCACTGGTACACTGGACTAATAAGTGTGCAGGTCTTGAATTAGGAAATGTGATTTCCAACTTCTCTTTCGTGGAAAGTATCCAAATTCCATTGTTGAATCAATCATGTGACAAAATGAAGTAGCAGGAGGTTACTTTTGATGGATATCATTTGAATATCATGAAGACAGCAGGATGGTTAAAACTGTGTTTTGTTGAGCAAAGGGCTGTGCTCTGCAATGGTTCTCCTGCACTATATGTGAAGCATGGGGCAGTGAGCCGTCATGCAGGGAAAGGGGAATTCAGGATGTCCATCACCTCTGCAGTTCCATGCTGCTGCAGGACGATCACCGAGGCTGGAGCTACAAACTGCCAGGAGAATTTATTTACATCTTCAACTGCAGGCTTAGAATGAAATCTGTATCTTCCAAAAGCTGGTTTTCCTTCACAGTGCATTGCCACTCTCTTCCTTGCTTACCTGGAGAAGGATGTACTTGGACATTCCTGACTGGGCATGGTGGAAGAGTGCTAGGGAAGAGTTTCCTCCTTTCCCCTTTTCCCTTTTCCCTTTCCCTTTCCCCTTTCTCTTTCCCCTTTCCCTTTCCCTTTCCCTTTTCCCTTTCCCTTTCCCTTTCCCTTTTCCTTTTTCCCTTTCCCTTTCCCTTTCCCTTTCCCTTTCCCTTCCAGAACTTTGCTTTCAGGAGATAGAAAGATGCAAATAAGCATGACTGGGAAAGTGGCTTATTCAGAGAGAGCTGCATTTAAGCACAGGCTCATGAAATATGACCCATGTGAAGGATGTGCCCATCCAAGACCAGACTTCACACCTCTCCTCAGAGAATCATAAAGATTGCCTCAAACAAACCCAGTTTAATTTCTCTATATTGAAAAATGAAGACTGGAATGGATGTCTGGATAAATGAACCTATGGAGAACTGAGAGGTGATTTTGTTTAAATTCTTTTGATTGCAGCAGAAATCAAATTTATTTTGCTGGAGGGTGACTTCCCAAGCAAAGCACATTAAATCAGTCTGCTTCCAGGGAGGGTGAAGCAGCAGATATATATCCATGCTGCAGAGGGAAGTTGTCTGTTACATGCTCATTACACATATTTATGTCTCAGCTGCAAACTGAAAAGTGTTCATGAATTTTATATATTTTAAAAGTGTTTCCAGGTATGCCCTTAGCTTTCCAGGCTCAGTCTGAGCTTGTACAAACTGCAAATTCCCACTCTGCCTGCTCCACTGTTTAATTTTTCACCCGCTGGGAAGCACTTGGAGTTTCAGCGCAGAGAGTGGCACGGAGCTGGCAGGATGCAGCCAAGCATGGGAGAGGATCCGTGCTCGGTGCTAATGGCACAAGCAGGGGCTGTCAGCTCTGTGCAGCACGAGCCCTGGCAAGTGTCTGATCTGCTTTTGTGCACCCTGAGAATGTCTTTGTAAGCTGCTCTGGTGCAGGCGTTGCAGGAGGTTTGGTGCTCTTCCATGGCTGGGAGGCTCCAGCAGAGCTCGGCCAAGGGCGCTGCATTTTCACATCAGGAAAGGTTCTGCTTTAGCCGGGACAGGAAGGGTGGGAACCACCTTCACTGGGGTCAAACTTGCCTTAGGTCTGTCCCCTTGGACAGGCCTGTTGTTTGGACCCAGCTCTCAGACATGCATTAGTGCAAACAAACGTTCCCTGGGAATGCAAAGAGCCTGGCAAGCGCTGGGGCTGCCCATGCCTGGCTACAGCTCCAGGAAAGCCCAGCCCAAACGTCCAGAACACATTTATATCTCTGCTGGCACAGTGAGAGCAAGGTGCTGCAGGTCCTGTGTGTCCCAAGGAGAGGTTGTGAGGCACTGCAGGGTGGGAAGCAGCTGGGAATGGCAATCCGGGCGTGCAGGGCAGGCACCCTGGTCACACAGGGCTTGGCTCTTCCCTCCATGGGGAAAACCCCGTTTCTGGGTGGGAAGGAAGGGAGCAGAGCTACACTTTTGGCTCAGGATTATACCTTGCTCAGTAGTGAAAATGTTCGTGTAGAAATCCAGAAGGAGCTGATCCTTCCCAGACCCAGAGAAGGAACTCTGAGCTCTTTTTGCTGTGCATTTACTGCAGCAACTAAATCCAGAGAGGAGAAGCAGCACACATTGGGAGTAAATATCTTAGAAACAAAGACTTCTTTTAGCTTATTAAAAGTCTATTAACCTTCAAGAGGTTTTAATCCCTAATTAGCAATAACACCTTACTCATTTCTCTAGCATTGTCTATTCACTTCAGGTAAACGGAGTTTCATTTCCTGCTTTTGAGAGATGCAAGAAGTTTTAGTAGAACAACAGGACATTTTAGAATAACCTCAGAATTTAAATTCCTGAAGAATAAAATTTGACTCTTGCAGATGGTGGTATTTTTATTTCTTTTTTAAGATGTAATGATAGTTCTATGGTTTCAAAACCATACCTAGGTAAATGAATTATGGGGGGTTTGTGCAGAAAATGTCATTGATTTCAGTGTCTTAGGCTGCTTCCTGTTGACTGCATAGGGACAAACATGACACCTGCACACTGGCACTGTTGATTGTAGTGTTACTTGAGGGTAAAACTGACCCCTCTGTGCCCACCTAAAACTTTCTTTTCATGTGTAGTTAGGGGTCTTGTGGCCAAAAAATGTTGAAAGGTGTCAGCCAAATTAGTGGTAGAGCATCTGCAGGCATGTAGCCACTATTCTCTGTCATTAGAAGAAAGATTTAAGTCTTAGGTTTAAAAAAAATCTGTGATGCTCCTGAATTCTTAGTTTTTTCCATGTTCTTCTCCCAGTCCACAATAAGCTGGATGTTCTTCCAGTGAAGCATTGGACATTGGACTTTGAGAAGTAAGAGGAGACTGGAGCCCAAGGTCTTTAAAATCTTTTTGTCTAATTTTCTGCCGGTATTCAGAGGAACAGGATTAAACTCTGCAAAGGCAGGCAAATCCCACAGCATTGGCCTTGGGTTATTTGAAATCAAGGAGTCCCCCTTCCTGTACTAAGAGCACGGTGTAATATATTTACAGATGAGGTGTTACTTTGAAGTCGGGATCTTGTCTTTGATCAAAAGCGAACAGCTTCCCTCATGTCTCTCAGAAGGAGACAGGAGTTAGAGCGCACTGGTGTGGGTTTTTGTAATGTTTTGGACAGCAAAAATGACATTTACATGAAACAGTAATCCTGGGAATGGATGAGATAAGACAATTTGAACTACGAGCTGAGAGAAAGCCTCACGAGCAGCCTTGAAATCAAGCAGGAGTAACAGCGTGTCACAGTCACTGTGCCTCCCTCACCTGCTGTTTATTGAAGTCCTCATAAAGGAGGTCTGTCAGCATTCATAGGATGAAAAGTAAAATGTGCTTAAAATTTTCCTGATGAAAGTCCTGTTAATCAGAAGAAGGGTTTTGATTAAATACTCTTAATTCAGCAGGCTTGTTTAGGAAGTGTAAATACAGTGCAGTGGAGCTTTCCCACCCATGAAGGGAAAGGGCACAGGGACTGACAGAGCAGTATTTTTTGGGTTCCTGAGGAGGATAGAGAAGGCACAATACAATTAAAAGGAAAACCACTTGAGTTCTGGTTTGCTTAGGCTTTGCAGTCACTGAGGGCTCTGACTTTATCAGGACTGTGCACTCAGATCAATGGTTTTATCTTCCTGGTGCTTTTGTATTGACTGGCCATGGATTGCTATATGATTTTTTAAATGTAAACATGAATGTGTCTATCCTGGGGGGAAGAAAGGGAGTCAGGAAGAATAATACACTGTGTGTGCACAGCAGGGAAACAGCACCGAGGCATCTCTGTGAATTTCCTCTCAATAAAGGATTTGTAGCTTATTGCAGAGCATGACTTGAATACTGTGGATGGACCAAGCTTTGCCCCTGCCCTTTGTGGGCACACAGGTGGAGTTATCCTGCCTAACAGTGGGAATAACGGGAAGCTCTATTCTTTTATTCTTGTAGCACAGACAGGTTTTGAAATGACTCTTTGAAGCAACCAAAGCTTCTTTACTGGGAGCTGTGATGGCAGAGCTGTGATGGCAGAGCTGCCAAAGCCCAGTGTAACACAGGGAGGGCCTTTCCCAGGCTCAGCTCTCTGTCACTACACAGTGCCACCATGCAGTGCCCATGGAAAACCTGCTTCCCAACCAAAGGAGCATTAGGAAGCCATTTACTCAGTTTGCATTGAGGTTTTAGTGTCTCTTGGTGGCTCTCAATATGCTGTGCTCCGTGGTTAAACAGATGTTTGCTCACAAACCACAGCGCCAGAGAATTGTTGTGGCCAGCAGGGAATGGTGAGTTTGGACACCTGTGTCGTGGGTTTGCACACCTGCGTTGGGGCAGTGATGGATTTGCACACCTGTGTTGTGGGTTTGCACACCTGTGTTGGGGCAGTGATGGATTTGCACACCTGTGTCATGAGTTTGCACACCTGTGTTGGGGCAGTGATGGATTTGCACACCTGTGTCACGGGTTTGCACACCTGTGTTGTGGCAATGGCCTTCCCCCCTCATGGAGAGGAGAATGGGAGTCTTGGCCCATGTCACAGCCTAAATCCTGTGGGGTTTGTTTGGCCACATCTCAGGTTCCCATGTGAGAGAAAAAGGCAGAAATAATCATTTCCCTTTACATTTCTGTAGATTTAACTATTCTTAACTAGGAGAAAACAAAAGCATCTTTTAAAATATAACTTTTAATGATTTAGTGTTATTAAAATAGTGAAGTCAAAGTGGTAGAAGTTTGATGCCTACCCAGTCAGATGGCTGTTTGTTGGAAAAGCCAAGTTAGTGTGAATTGTAAGGAGAAAAATCCAGTCAAATAGGAAAGTAAGGCCCAGCTACTTAAATCTCTGGAGAAAAACTGACTGTAGCCATGCAGAGAGTGCTTGGATCCTGCTCTTCCAGTTGCTGAATTGTGCTGGGCAGGATTCCCCAAAGCAGGTTTTGTCTGGGGAAGTCCCTTCAGCAGAGCTGGGCTGTGTTGCCTTCCACAGCAATGATTCAATCTCATGTTGTATGAAGCCATATAATGGGAATTTTCCGCGTCGCAGGATTCTTACCCTTAAAATCGGATAAAAAGAACTTGTAGTTGATGAACTTCAGTGAGGAAAGGCAATATAAATTATTCTGACAGGGAAGCTTTGCCATTCAAATGGGTTTTGTGCAATCTGTAAATCAAACTCTTAACTCCACTTTGCACGATTTATCTGATCTTTGCAATATGAAGTGATACAATCTGGTCTTTTTTTACTTAAATCCAATACAGTTAAAGCATTTAGTGTTTTACACACCTTTCCAAAGCTTTGGGAGCTTCCATGGTGAGTGTGACTTGAGACGGGGTTGTGCATCTGAGCTAGGAAGCACAGCTGGGAGAGGGGATCAGTTTGATTTGTGATGTAACAGCAATAAAGTTTCGGGGTTTTTTCAGGAGTTTCTCCCTTGTGCTGACTTACTGCTGCTTCCAGAAGCTTTCCTTTGAGTATTTCTACCTCAGACTCTTCATTTCCTGTCCAGGATCATATCCCTCTCTTCCCAATGATTTCAGTTTTCACTCTTTGAATTCTTTGTCTCTGTTACAAGAGCCTCAGATAAATAATTAAAATAAAGACAAAGTAAGGGTAAGGGGGTTTCCCTATGTCTGACTGGCAGCACTAACAAGATGCTTCTGGGTTTTTTCCCATTTCCCTCTACTTCAGTTGTCCTTTACATTTTGGAACAAGAACTACCTGTTGGTCTAGGTCTAGCATAAGGTAGGACCCATCTTTGTTAATTTGTAATGATATTATTATATTTTTATTTAGTTTAAATGGGACTTTCATCATCTTGAAATCAGAACCGAATAGGAAGAAGTATCATTACGCCCAACTATAAGTGTAAATAAATAACAAAGAGAAAATAATCTCTGTTATTTTTTTTCCTAAATAATCAAAATAAATGATTGTTCTTCTTCCCTACACCACAGCTTCCCTTGAGGGGCATGGGAAATGAGATATCAACAGTGTCAGATTGCAATTAAAAAGCCTGGGAGTGGAAGGTCTGAGGAGTGCCAGGGCGCTGCTGGACCCTCCGTTTGCACTTCACACACAGAGCACAAACGCTGGCACTGCAGAGCTTCAGGCACCTCCACAGCTGTGTCAGGAGAGTTCACAGCCAAGAGAAACGGCTTTTGAGATTTCCCTTTTCCACATCAATCCTCTGTCTTTGTTTTTCTTCACATGCTGATTCCTTTCTGCTCCTGGTGCTCTGAGAAGTGTAGAAACGTGAGATGCAAAAAGAAAGCCTTGGAAGTGTTTTAACAAAGCAGCTTTGGTGTCTCACAAAGTCCTGCCCTAATGTATGGGAACATCCAGAATGGAAATACTGTCCTTGCATTATTAATCATGCTATCAACTGAATAGCAAAGTGCTTTATAACCTTTTTCCCAAATTAATTCTGCATTCTAGAAAATTGAAATCAGTTTAAGTCTGTACCAGTTCTGTAGAGTCATATATGCCAAATTATTTCTTATTTGCAACATTGTAGTTCCTCATGTAAGTTATAATGAAATTTATCTCTCAGCCTCCTGTTGGTCTTAAAATGAAAATCATCTAAGGTCTGTCATAACTGCAGAATGGTGGGGCTGTATGTCCATCCATCTCAAGATAACAATCCAAATAGTTCATAGAATCCAGAATGGTTTGGGTTGGAAGGGGCCTTAAAGCTCATCCACTCCCACCCCCTGCCACGGCCAGGGACACATTCCACCAGACCAGGTTTCTCCAAGCCCTGTCCAGCCTGGCCTTGGTAATTGCACTTCCAATGTCAAATTAACCCCTTGCAAATGAACAGGGCAGAGTCCTGGGAATGTTTAAGGGATCTGTGGGATACCCTGGCCTGTGCATCTCCAGCAGGACTGGTTGTTGCTGCTCTCTTTGTCATGGTTGAAGTACAATCTATTGAGTCACTTCCAAAATGGGAAAGGTTTTGGAAAAGAGGCACCAAGCACTGAGGCAGAGGGCTGAGCTTTATTTGGTGTAATTTCTCACGTGTGCATTGTTACAAGCGGCAAGCTGGAGGAAGTGGTGACCTATGCACACCTTGAAAATTAGTACAAGGCAAATTAGCAGAGAGTCACAGAACTTGCCAAGGGCATTCTTTTTGAAGTGTCTGGAGAATTAATAAGAGGTGTAGATGCTGTATGTATAACACATAAAGTCGATCAGCGCTGTTCAGCTAAAAATCCAGCTGTCACAGGCAGACTGCTCATGTCCAAAGACAGTCTTAAAAATTGATGGCTTTGTAAAATAAATAAAGCTCACATGCTATTTAAATCCACTGCTTCATTTGATTTTTATTTTCAGCATCCTGGAGGTTTAAGAGGAACCAGTGTTTTGGCCCTGGAGCATTTCCCCTGCACACTTAGGGTGTCACAGCCAACGCTGATGGGGGACACCCATGGCAGCACCATTAATGCCACAGATGCTCCTGTTTCTGAGGAATGAGAGGCAATTCCAGGGCCAGTTCTCAGGATGCTGATTTTTAAGCCTGAGCAATCATGGAAATAGCAAGGGGAAAAATATCAAAGATGTCTTTTCTTTTTAATACAGGCTCTTGGATGGAGTAACCATCCAGAATTAGATGTCAGAAGCATGATCCCTTTTCTTTGCAGAACGGAGCATTATAGACTCATGATACCAGGGGAAAAGCTGGCTCTCCTAGTGCTGCTCTGCTCTATGAAGTGCTCAGACAGCTGATTAATCTATGGGACTTGGTCATCATTTGACTCTGGATATTTTGTTCAAATTTTTTTTTTTTTTGTGATTCATGAAGCCCTTATCAGAATTCATACAGCACTTCACAAATCAACTAGGAGCTTAAAAAAAAAAAAATTAGCAGTAATGAGCTCATTTCCATAGAAATAGAACCAGGCTTGCTGGTGGGTCAAACTGTTCTGCACTTCCTCTTTCCAGTGTTTTCCTCAATTCTTTTCCATTTATTTCATGCATCATTATCTTCCATTTTCTGTATATCTAAACCATGCCATTTGGCTTTTTGTCCTCTAACCAGCAACTGCCACTTCAAGTTATCTCCAAATGGTGTTAAAAAATTGTCATCCGTATTTCACTCGAGAAAGTTTAAAATTCATTGTCATATTGCAAACCATTACTCATGACAGTTTCCTCAATAGATTACAAATCATAGTTGGAAAGTAGCATTGAGCAAAAATTTCTAATGCACAAGCCTCTACGTTCCTGCTGGATTAGTAATGTGTTTTAATGATATTGCATTTGTATTCTTTCAGTTTTCTTTCATGAGACATCAAAGAAGCAGCAGAATGTATCTTTCCTATTCCAGACAGACCACAATACTTCAGTGCTTTCCTTCCTTGAGAACTACTGCTAGCCAAGATGAAAGACAAGGTCTGGTGAGCAAAACCTGGGCCATCTGAAAAGAGATGGGATCCCTCTGAGGGTCTCAATTTGTTGGGAAGAGGGAATTGCCCTCAGTTTCATCCACCACAGCATAAGGCTTCTTAGGGCAGGTTCCAGAGGAGGAACGCCGTGGTTGTGTCTTAACAGACCAGGATGGAAGGTCACACACAGGTCCTGCAGATGCTCAGATTGTTTTGTGCATTTTCATCCAGGAGGCAAAGAAAAAATGAGAAAGAAGATTTTATGGCCTGAAATCACACACACAGAGTTTCTGCTGAGGGCTGTGCATGTTGTTGAGGAAAACCAGAAAAGATTGGAATAATCAGATGAGGGAAGTGGCCTGGGAGTGGACTGGACATGGTTGTCCATGTGTGCTTTAGCTGTGAGACAAGGTGCAAATGCTGATGGTAATGCAATACCCAGACATATAGTTCAGTAGCTCTGTATAGTCACGAGGCTCTATATAAACACATATATGAGGAAAGAGAAGCTGTTTGCAGTAGCTCTACATCACACAAAACCCCTGGGATTCTGGAAAACAAAGGAGTAAGGAATAGGAAAATAATATTATTGAAATCCCTTCTATGAAGGAGAAAAGCCCCTTCAGGAAGTACTGCACTGGAAAGCAACTCTTTCTCCTAATTCATACCAGGTGAGTCTATATCTGGATCTGACGATAGAAGAGGGTTCTGCATCCACTGGAGCTGTCCATCTCCTGGGATGAAAACTGCTGGGATGCACAGGTGAGCAAGGTGAGAAGGAAACCCCATCTCTGCTGGAACTTGCATCCATCTCTGTTCTGGAACAGGGAGTTGCATGCTGAAATAAACAGCTTCAAAGGAAAACAAAAAATTTGTTCTGGGAACAGATTTTCTAGCAAAGATGGTGGAGTGTGCCCAGAAATCCTCACAGAGCAGAACATGGAGTAGGGCCAGGGGGGTAAAGCATACAAGGTTCATCTTTTCAGGAGACAGTGTTTTCCAGGGGAATATTGCAAGTGACATCGTAGTGTAAGGCAGCCACTGCTCCCTTCAGCAGAGAGAAGGGGTCTCATAGCGCTCCCTTCTCCTCATTTTTGTCATACAGGAGAGTACATCAAATGAAAGCTTGGTCTACTGACTCCTGTATTACATTTCCTGTGAGAGCAGCACTACTGGGACCAATAATATGCATATTTTAACACCAGGCAAAAGTGCAAACGGCCTCCAAAAGCAATTAGACAAAAGCACAGAGCACAAGGTCATTAGTGACTGTGAGACAAGATGGGCAGGGTAAAGCAATAGGTTTAATTGTCCCCAGCCAGTGATTCCTGAGCTGCTTTTCTGGGAAGTGTGTGAGCCCCATTTCTTGCACTCTTCCCTGCCTTCCCTGTTATCCATGGTGAAATTTTGCTGGAGAAAGGAGGTCAGCCAGGCACTGCAGACCTTTGGCATGGAGGAGGAGAGGAACACCAAACCCCTTTCCTTACTGTGCCATGGAGTGCTGCAGAACCATGATCCCAGATGGCCCCAGGACGTGCAGTATTTTTGTACTGTTTGATTTGTAGCAAAGGGCATAACAAGGCCAGCAGCTGGCTTGGATTTCCAGGCTTGAATAATGAATCTTTGCTGGGAAAGAAGAAGAAATTCCACAGCCTGAGTTGGATGGCACTCTCACCTGTCATTGCTGTAGGAGACACCTCTGCTCCCCTCCTCATAAACGGCTCCTTGTTTTGTGAGCAGTGGTGTTGAAAGCCACGTGGTGATGGAGTGGAAATGAACACATGGAACGGAGTGAAAACTGCTGCAGACTACAGAGATCTTGACCATTTCTTTGTTTCCAGCTCTTTTTCCTCTTTATTTAAGCTCTCTCTCTCTCTTAGAGATGATGGTGAAGAATATCTCCTGGTCTTTCTGTGAGGGAGATTTTCCCTTTGTCTTTCAGAAAGCACAGTGAAGAGGGAACAGGATCTAAGCTGATGTGACAGAGCCAACAAAACCCAAGCCAAATGTTTGGTTTGATTCTTGTTTCTTCCTATTTTGCTTCTTGAGGGAAATTCTGTAGGGACAAGATTAATCATACAGACTGGCTGTGGCTCCTCCAGGCGCCTCCCTGCTGCAAATTATCCTGGGCTTTACGAGAGAAATCAGGAACTCTCCTGTTAAAAGTTCCCAGTGACCAGTTTTGTGGTTACTTGTCAGCTGGTTTTTCTGACACTCATCTGTAACGCCATCCTTCTGTGCAGGAATTTCTGAGGATGCTTTACTGAGCACAGATGAAGGAAAGTTTCCTTAGCAACAGGAATAACATGGAATACTGAAAAGCTCTCTGGTGACTCTGCTTGTTTCTGTATATGAAAAAAAGGCCCTTTTTCTCTGCTTTTTTTTTTTTTTGTGTGGGATGCAATAGAAAGACTCAGCATACAACCTGACATTTCCTGCCTACTTTCAATTTTTCAAGCAAATGAAGTTAAAAAAACTTCAAGGCAGGCATCGTTCAAGTAATTCTCTTAGTATGTCCAATTCCTTCATTAATTAATTTGCAGAAGCCTATTAGCATATAGCAAAAAAAGCATGATTTAGCCTGACTTGTATCCAAGGAAACGTGTATACTTAATAACTGAGTTAATACTTTGCATCTCCGTAGCACTTCTCTAGCTGTGCTTGGAGGACTTTCAGGCCAGCTTTTAAATGCATTTAGACATCTCCAGATGCAGAGAGGTGCCTGGAGAGTTTTCAGAAAGTGATTTCAATAATCCATCGGTTATCTGCCAGCTCCCTTGTGAGAGGCAGCAAAAGAACCATTCCAGTGGTGCAGAAGATTAGGAAAAAAAATCACAATAAAGCTTTGAAAGAGTTAAGAGATAATCCAACCTTATGATTCCTACCACCGGGCTTTAATGACTAACTAATGCTCCCTGCAAGGCAAGCCTGGGTAACTAATGCAGCTTAGGAGAAAAAAGAGAACATTTTGCTGGGAGTGGGGGACATCAGGGGGCTGCTGTCCTGCAGAGGTGGCTCCCCTGGAAGGTGCACCCTAGCTCAGTCCTGTCATCACCCCCAGGGACCCCTGAGCCCCTGAGCCCTCCCCCGTCATGGCAAGGGCCAAGCACTGAGCCATGAGAAGCCTTGTGGGACAATAAATCTATGTGGTGGCAATAACTAATAGCCACATCTTAGCTCCTCCCATCTCTGACTCAGTTCCCCCCTTAAAGCAGAGGTTTTGGAGGGTTAGGTTCACTTTTCTACTTGGATATGACCACCCTCTATAAATAACACCCAGCCTTTGATTTGCTGAGACCAAGCATGCCAAAGGTTTGATTTTCTGCAATAGCTCCTCCATCATTCCAGGATTCCTTGTCGCTGCTTATTTTAGTTGGAATTCATCTTTCTAGAATGTGGGGTTGAAGTGCATTAGAATTACAGCACAAAAAAAAAAGGGTTTAGGTCCTCACAAACTAACTTTTGCCTCTTTCTCAGGTGTGAATTAGCCAGGAACTTCTACATCTCTGGTACCAGAACTATTGGAAAGAAATGCTTGGGATTAGGTCTGGTGAAATGAGAAGTTTTCTTTATTTTATCACTTGAAAAGGAGTTCTGGTCTCAAAATCTTGTTGGCTAAGGTTTTTAAAATTTCCTGCTTTTTGCCTCCATGAGCAATGATACATTAAGGGAAGAAAGTAGATTATGAAGACAAAACCAACGGAATGGTAAATAAAACTTGCACAGCAGCATTGCTGGCTGAGGGGCTGAACTCAGAGATGCTATTCTGACACTGCTATCATTTCATTGATTCTCTCAACTGGGAAATCACAGCAAAAAATTTCCTGCCAAAGCTCAAAATATCTATTAGATAAAATATCTAGTACCGCAAAGTAACTGGTTGAGAAATGTAAACAAAGAAAGGAGTGAATTTTTTTGTGTGAAATCTTTATATCATGTATTTTTACGACAGTTTATGTTTCCAAAAGACAAAGTTTAAAAGCACGTAAAACAAGTGAGTAAGGCTGAGTACATTTTCCTGCATACATTTAATTGTACCTTTCATGGTGCAGTAATAAAATGGCATAGCAGGACCATCATTGTGGCCAGAAGAGATTTCATTGTAATGCAAGTTTAATTGCCGTGAATGACTTACAACCATGTTATTAACAACACAATGCGCTTGATATTTTTATGTATTTGTGGGGCGCAAGACTGAAATGTGTTTGCCAGGAGCTGACAAACTAAATTCTGGGTCAGGGACTAGAACAAGCTACTCCATCTCCTGGTGATGAGCACTGAGATACAGAAACCGCTGCACCAGAGGACGGCAGGGCTTTACATCGAATCTCTCATGACAAGATGACATTTTCCACCTGCTACAAAACCCAAACAGCGCATCGCACACCTGCTAAATCGGAGATAAAGAATCCAAGAATGACAGCATTATGGGCAGGATTTCACCTCCCGGGCCCAGGGTTTTTGTTTAGACGTCGTGTGTGTGTCTGGCAGCATCCTGCAGCTCCTGCCTGCTTGCATTTCTGGTGTGCTGAGCCTTTGAGGGGACTCAGACACCCTGGGAGAGAGGCTTTGAAATAAGGCCTGGGGATATCATGGAGCTCCATTGATCCAGGAATGGAAAAACCGAGGAGGACTTGGCCTGCTGGCGCTGTCTGGATTTCCAGCAAGTCCCTCTCCTTGGGAGACAGCTTGGCAAGGGCTGTGAGAGGATGTGCTGTGAGGTTTGGGGACAGCAGTGTCCCTCTGTGCCCCGGAGCAGAGCAGGGCTCTCACCCAGCAGCTCCCAGTGTGCACAGTGAGCTCTGCCTCTACCCACACAGCCCTTCCCAGATTTCTCCACTGGAAAAACAGGAATGCTGTGTGACCCAAACTTCCCGGGGAGATCTCCTCAGAAAATGGCCCCCTGAGGGGAAGCTGAAATGACAGGAGCAGCGCAGAGAGCTTTGCAAATGGAACACAACACAGACATGCTGGTTCTGAAGCAGCTCTGTGGAAAATTCATGGATGGAATTCCTTGGAAATTTGCTTCTCCTATAAATCAAAAGTTAATCACAGATTAAACCCCCTAAGCTTGCCTGGCTCCCTAGCCCACCCATAGCTCTCAACCATTTCCCAGCACAGGCAGTACTTTTTAGGCTCAGCACATTTTCCACCTCTTTTAATCTATTTATTGCACGTGCCACAATGCTGTCACTACCTTGGGAAGGTCACCCCTAGTTTTTGATTACCTAATGGCCAAGTTTTCTTGCAACAGGTGTGCTTGAGCCCCCGTTAGAGCTGTGGGAACTGCCTTTGGGGACAGGCTGGTGTTGGGAGTTCATGCTGGGGTTTCACTGCTCCTGCTGCAACACTGTAGGACAGGGGTGTCTCTTCTCCACAGATGCAGGGTTTGGACAAAGAGGGAGTTTTCACTGGCTACCAGCAGTGCTGTGTTTCCTGTGAGTAACCAAATACACTTGCACAGGCTGTTATGAGGCGTTCTGTGGCTGAAGGGCGGAGCATGTGTTACCTGGAGTGTGCCTCTGACTCGAAACTCAGTTACTGCACTGACAGCCTGCAGGCTGAGGGTAGGGGAAGGGATTTGCCAGCTTGTATGAAATTGGTGCTGATGGTTGATAGCTTGGCCTAAATAAAATTCAACCTCCCCCAGATGTTGCAGTTCCTTTGGCTTTGTTCGAGTTCGCAATGGAAGCAGCGTGAAGGAAACTTCCCATGGAGGAAGCTCCATCCCAGCCGTGAAGGACCCACTCCAAGGGTCCCACTGGCAGCACCTGAGCTGGGACAGAGGCCCCTCCACAGCTGCTCCCCCCGCACTCCCACCAGGCTCCCCTCTGCTTCGGGTTTCCCATGACAGAGTCTCAGACGTCCTGATCCTTAAAATAATTTAATCTTGCTGCAACAACAAAATCACAGCTCGAGCTGGTGCCTCTCAGGAGGGACCTGAACAAAGAATACCCTGGTACCACATTCCTGGTGATTCCTGGCACCTGTGACAGTCCTGGTTATTCCTGGCACTGTGGCCACCTGAGATGGTTGACGGCTCCTGTGGCCGCTCCTGGTGATTCCTGGCACCTGTGACTAGTGCTGGTGATTCCTGGCTCTGTGACCACCCCAGGTGAACTGGCTGCTCTGTGCTGAGTCTCTCTATCCTCGTGTCACCGTCTGGTAAGTGTTATTTATTAATTATACTGACAGTGGCAGTGAAAGTGATAGCTGGGGGTTTTTCAGGTTGAAATGTGACACCTATCCTGGTTTGCCACTCACAGAAACTGATTCCCACATACCATGCTCTCAAGTCTCATCTAAGGCTCTCAGATCCCATAGCCAGTACAGGCATTTCAGTGACAAGAAATATAAACTTCCAATAATTAATTGAACTTTGTTAACATACAAATGAAGCTCTTCAAAGACAGCAAAACAGGCTCAGTGGAGCAGCTGAATCAAAAGCTGCTTCTGTATTTGGCTGCCCCTGAGGAAAATGAAGGGGAGGTTCCCAGAGCTCCTGAGTCAGCAGGGAGCCTGAAACTGTTGTTTCCATGATCCTGAGAACTGCTGGTGGCTGCTGCCCATTAGTGATTAGAATTCCGTGGTTTGAAGACCTTGCCTTGGTGAATTTTGCATTAGTCTGGCCTGCAATAGAAGGAGAAATCCAGGCAGCTGCTACAGAGCAGGGTGCTTTGGAAAGCACACCCTTCCTCAAGTGCAATTCTCAACACTGAAATGTTTTAGGCTATTATTTGGATGTTAAAATAAATAGAGTTAAACCAATCTTTCTTTTGAGCAGGCTCAGTGCGTACGGGTTATACTCCTGCTGTGACTCTGATGATGAAGTCCTTTGATAGCACAGTCTACAGAATTATTTGCCCTCCTACAGACCTGTCACTACTAATTTGGAGTATAAGTGTGGCAGGACAGATGCTTCATTTCTTTCCAGCCAAACCAGGAAGCACGGGTGGATTCTTGGATCCTTGGCTTGTTTGTGCGCCTTACATTCCTGCTGTGGATTTTCGAGTTTAGGGTTTGTATTTTTGGTTTAAAGTACTGGTTTTCCTCTTCTAAAACACTTTGAATACTTACTCATATCTACTGTTTAACGCTGAAATTAAGCTGTGATTCTGAGGAGGCAAAGATCAGAAACTGCCCTGTGCTCCTGTTCCAAGGGTGATGCTGAGAGCTGCAGCCGGCAGGGGCAGGGTTTGATGGTCCAGGGGAAGGGGAGGCAGCAGGAGGTGCTGCATGGAGCCCTGGGGCTGAGGGACAACAAGGCTGAATGCAGAAAGGGTCCCAGCCCGTGAGAGGGGAAGGCAGAGCTCGGACTGACAGTTCTGGCTCTATGAACAGGCTCTGGCTGCTCCCTTGATCCTGGAACTTGGCATGCTGGGAGAAGAATCGAGATTATTCAGTCAGACTCAAAGTCAGAAGGGGGAAGCATTAGGGTCACTTTGGCCTTTTGTAAGAAAACCTAAATGCCAGTGATGAGCCATCTTGCTGCTTTTCATCACTTGTTTTAAAAAAATGCACAGCTTCTGGAAACGAGACTCCCATTTTAGAGGCAAATTCTCTGCAGGTGTAAACTTGTTTACCTCAGTGAAGAGGTGCCAACCCTACCAATGACCTTGTAGCCTCTGCCAGTATTTCAGTGCTTTACCCCCTGAAAGGCAAGGGCACTGTCCTGCCTGGCATCTGTCCCTTCTGGCATCCTAAAATTTCAGTCCTATCCCTTTTCAGCCTTGCTTTTCTCTGGTGAGTTCAGTAGGGGGTTTATTGTGAGTTGAAGGAGTTTGTGCTGAGTGGGGTTCAGGGAGGTTCCTTTTCCTTCAAAGCTTGCAAACCTCTGTTTTCAATAGTATTAATGATTGTTAATAGGTGTCTCAAAGATTCAACTTACAGAACCTATTTTAAAACATTTTTTATGCTTTTAACTGATTATAAGATTGTTTCCAAAGTGCAAACTGCGCTGTGTTCTGGTGGCCCAGGTTCCCAAAACGAACGAGCACTTGGCTTTGATTTACTGCTGTGCTTCTCGAACATGTTTAAAGCAGACAGTGCACGTCGCTCTGTCAGCTGCTGGTCTGAGCTGTTGTTTGTTTTGCTGAACTCCCCTTCTATTGCATAATTGCGTTTGCCAGGTGGAAGTGAGAGCTGTCTTTTTGAAATCATAATTAATAGTGTCTTGGGAGTTTCCTCCAACTAAATCCTGCTCCAGTTTGTTCATCTCTGCACACCCAGTGCACATCAGTCACCCTCCCACAGCAGCTTTCAAGGTTAGCAGCCTGCATGCCCAAGGATAGGTGGCCTACTTAGTTATTAAACAAAATTACTTTTGGTGAGTGACAATAGAGTCAGTGATGCTGGGGCTTCTGGAGAGGGGGGAAAAATATTTTAATCAGTAAAAATAGGAGGTAGTTTATACAGTGTTAGAAAACTAGAGCCACACATGGAAAACTATGTCTGTGAAATAATTTCTTCTAAGTCCTATTAGGATGTAAATGTGATTTAAATTAAATCAAGGAAAGTGACCAACAATTATAAAATCCCATTTCTGAAAAATCGAGTTTAGGATTTGCACTATTTCTCTATCAGACCTTGGTGCTATCTCTGTAATAAAAGGTGAAAAGGTGACTCACGCTATTTAAAAAGGAGGTTATTGCAAATTGAAGCTGGAGCTATAATTGGGTCTCCTGCTGATGCAAGTGAGGAAAAAACAATTAGTGGAACACTCTAAGAAAAAAGGCTAATCTCCAAAAGTGGTGGAAAATAGCAAGTTCTTTCCCTGGCATGCCGACACGGACA
Source organism: Corvus kubaryi (assembly GCF_017639235.1). Lineage (NCBI taxonomy): Eukaryota > Metazoa > Chordata > Aves > Passeriformes > Corvidae > Corvus > Corvus kubaryi. The sequence continues at coordinate 17,613,868 of NW_024581093.1, read as the reverse complement.
ATGACAGTCAAGGCTCTCCTGCAGAAGTTTCCAGGCTGGACAGCTGGACAGTGTGAGTGACTTCCCTGGCACAGGGAAAAGGTGCTTTTTTGTGTGTGTTTGCTGTACACCTCTGGCATTCCAAGGGTCTGTGGGTTTTATTTGCTGTATTTGCCCATTAGCAATATTGCCATTTTGAATTGTGCTCTATATTTCCCTTCAGTGGGGTGATGTGAGAGTAGCTGAGCTGCAGCTGGCCGTTGTATTGCAGAACACACAGGAGCATCCCAGACCTGCTGCAGCTCTCAGAAAAACCTCCCCTCTCCTGACTGGATTTATCCTTCATAATTGGCCTTATATTACTGAATTTTTCTAAGCTTTTGTAAGGCCTGCCTTATCAATATTGTATAGAAAATGTTCTTTCCTGAAGCCTCGTATGAGCAGCAAAGGTCAGGGATGACGGCAGCTTGAAAATCCACATTTTTATTTGACCTCTCTGTGCTTAACAAGTGTTTAATCCTCTTCCTCCCCGATGGGAAGGGTGATGTGCTGGGGCTGTGACACCAAGGAGTCTCAAATTATCCCTCTTGCCTCAAACTCACTTTTGTGAAACGCTGCAGCTCTGAGGCTTGTCACTCTTGGGGCTGATCCCCAAGAGCGTGTCCTTTTGCTTCTGCAGGGTGTTTGCAGGGTGGTGGCTGGGCAGAGGGGAATCCTCAGCATCCCCAGCTCCATTCTCATTTAGAACAACATTGTTTTTGAAATATGACCTTTCCTGTGGTATGGAACCAGCTGAAAGTTTAATATCGAATTAGTGCTGGTAGGAGTTGTCAGTGTCAGGGCCATTTGGTAAAGCCTGCGAGGCATCTCTGTCTCCTGTCAGGGCTGGGAAGTTGCTGGGATTTGACAGACAATGTGACAGCCACGTTCATCACCATGCACACGGGGGTGAGGGCATTGTCCCCCCGGATCAGGAAGCAGCACCCTTAGGAGCCCTGTGTGTCCTGTATGGAAAACAGAGCTTGCACCTTGGTTCAGGGGAGGAAAATGTGAAGCTGGAGCTCTGGGATGTGCTGTGGGAGCTTGGAACTGCCCTTCTCTGCGAGGCATTCTGTGCCTGATTTGTAAGCCTGGAATATCTGGAGCAGGCAGATGCAGTGAAGGGAAGCAGGAATCCCTGTGTTGCTCAGGGCACGCTTCCATGGAAGTTATGCTTCCAGTGGGGTAAGTGCAGCCTGGCAGGAGACTGCAAATATTCAGGCAAATATTCAGGCATCCTTCCAGTCCTCCATGTGCCAGTTTTTTATCACCCCAGCAAGTGTTGATCCCCACACTGGCTCATCTTAGGCAGTGCTTTAGTTAGGTGAGTTCTCTGCCTTGCAGCTGATTAATCATTGATTGCAAAGTTTGGTTGGAAAGAGAAAAGCCTCAGAAACTTTGTGAGTGTGATTCCCCCCCCCCCCCTTTTCCTTTCTTCTACAGCAATGTGAGGTGACCTACTGGGCTGTGGGCTTGGCTCTTTTGGGCTGCATACTGTGACAAATATTAAACCAACTTTAAATCTGTTAATTTAGCTAATGTTGCTCTATTACAAACCTGCTGCAAGTTACCCTTTTGTCTTAGTTTCTAAGTTTCTAGTAGCTTCTTTCATGTATTTTTGGCCTTATAAATTTCAATCAGTTGAAAAAAAAATATTAATTGATTCTAGGTCAGTGCCACAGTTCATTGTTGCATGTCCTTTAAACAACTGCTTTCTTATTTCCTTCTCATACACATCCACATATATTTCTAACACGAAGTAGGCAACAGCCTATCATTGGAATAATGAACTAAAAAGCTCAGAATTGCTGGGGAGCCCTTTTCATGTGATGGTTCTTCAAAACATGGATATTTTTCTGGTTGAGTTCGGGTTTCTGTCCATGTGTGTGTGTGTCCCTTCACTGTTTTGTCCTGATTTTGCTTCAGAAATAAAATTCTAGTTTCTCTTTTTTTTGTGAAGATTCTTTACAGAAGAAATTGCCTGACCACGATGAACAAATGAAGGAGGCATTTTATCCACTTAGTGGCTCTTGTTCATGATAAGCTGCACAAACTGCTCATGGAACAGGGCAGGGCTGGGGATGCTCTGCTGAGGGGGAGCCCTGCTTGGACACCAAACTGGGGATTTGGTCATGGGTTTTTATGTCTCATGGCTGGTTGATTTAGAGCAATTCAGAGCCTTGTTTTCCTGGAATTTCTGAAACAACTTCAAGTGCAACTGTCCCTTGCAGCAATTTTTAATAACAATCTTAAATTATTATTATATTTAAATTGAAAATTTTCTTAGTAGTATCCTAATTCCCAGGATGCAATGTAATAAGTTTCTCTTTTTTTCCTAATCCAAAGTACACATAAAGTTAATAAAAAGGTGCATTCCTACATGATCACTTAAAATGAGGATTAAACAAACATTAAACAGCACAGCACTGAAAATAAAGATAGTATCAAAGCTGGGTAGTGATACATTCCAGATAGTGTCTCATCTTGAACTACAGAAAAACTAATAATAAAGAATCCCATAATAAATTCCATCTGAAATAGCATTAAGCCTTGCAGTAAAAGGTTCTTGTGGGGTTTTCCCATCAATAAAAACCTCAACACAGAAATCAACTCCTTTCACTTGCCCAGGCTGACAAAACTCCAGCTTTTCTGTTGTTTCAGCACTGTATTTATGGAGATAATCTCCCATTAATAGGAAATTTCTGCATCTGTGATTCTTTTCTCTGTGTATTAGACATGTAAAGCCTGGGAGTGTTGGGGAGGAAGAGCTGAGGTGTGGAATGTGTGGGAGCAAAGAGGGATGGTTGAACTTTCTGGTCTGCTCTTTACAAGACATTTTGTTGCCAAATCAGTTTTCAGCTTCTGACTGAACTGGTCATCACACTGCTGTAGGAATTGTCCCAGCTATGGTATTTGGAATTTATCCAAGTGCTTCCCCACAAATGTTTTTTCCCTGGGCTTTGAAAATACAATAAATAAAATCCCAGATTCTCTCTCTACCATTTTGGATTTTTTTCTGAATTTCAGTGCCATTGGATGCACTGCATGCTTGGACACCCACGCAGGTGATAAGGACTGGGAGACAAGGAAAAAGAGGGAAAGGAAATGGCATCCTGCTCATTCTCCAGTTTTGAGCAGCTGCAGCCACTCTTTGCTCACAAATTCCCTCTTTTTTCCCCTGAGCCCTTCTTTCAAGAGGGTATTTTAAACCTAAAATATAAAATGGGGGTTTAAAATTCCTCGACACCACTTTCTTAGCTTTAATATTGAGAAATTGGCTTATAAAGAGATTTTTCTAAGTTCACTTCTACTTAGGATCTCTGTGTCACTCTCTTGTGAACTTGGGCTTCTGAAGGAGGTTTTTGTTAGATTTTAGGGCTCCTGTGGGACAGATCAGTTTAATTAATAGTTTCTAAACTGTCCTAAATGGAGAATGAAGTAATTATTGCTAATATTTAAAAGCTGGTGATTATATGGTATTTACAATATCTGGCATTTACAAAAAAATCCCACCAATCCCCAACTAAACCCAAACCAAAAGCAAACTCACAACAACACCTGTGCAGAAAGGTGCCTCAGTGCTCAGATCTATATCTTGCCAACCTTCACTAAGGTGAGTTGCCAAAAAAGGGTTTGAAGTTTTTGCAATAAAAACAGCAAAGTGCCAGTTAAATGTTGTGTATTTGAACAAACATATGGGTCAGCAGAGCTATGTGGAGACCTGAAATTCTACTCTATAGTAATCTTTCAGGCTTTCCAAAACTCATTCCCATTCAAAACTAGAACGTGAAGGTAACACTATTTTGGGGTTTTTTTATGTTTTATTTTTAAAATTTGCCAAAATATTTGGTTTCACTTTATATAAATTCAAACAGAAAAAAATAACAACAGAAATAAATCTATAATGCAACAGCTCCCTTCAGCTGTTTGCCTTCTCTTGTGTTTCTTTTGAGTGCATTTGCAGTGATATCTGTGCAGTTTGATAACACATTCTATAGATAGACACATTATTAAATCTATTGTGTGACTGAAAGCTGAGGAATCCTCTTAGAAAGCTTTTACTCTAAAAGGCAAATAATGCTCTTTAGTTATATGTACACATTGCATTAAGTGACCCCAGAGCTTGCTGACAATGTTTGAGTAGAGTTCCAACGGAGGGATCTTTTTTTATGATTATTTTGTTTGTGATTTCCAACGTGCTGCTGAGCAATTCAGCAGCGTGCACTGAGAATGGGAAAAACATGTTGAACGTGGTGCAGATCCACACACACCTGGATGTGTGAGAGATGAAAATATCAACATGTATTTTCTGTCCTTAAAAATGGAATTATACCCTCCTTTAAGTCTTGAAATATGGTACTTCTATCTAGATTTATATGAGCTCTGTGGCAGAATGTAATTTTAGAACAAGACATTTCATGTTTACAAAGTCATCTCTTCCCGAAGTTTGAAAGATACTTTTAGTGCTCTTTTGCACTCAGGTTAAGAGGCTTAAAATGCCTTTTCAAATAGCAGTAAATGAAGTTATGGGGTCTAATCCAAGTTTTAGACCATAAGGTAGGAGAAAACGAGGCTAGTTAGTGGAAGATGAGGTCAGGATTAATTTTATTATATTTATTATGTTTATATTATATTTTATTATATTTATTCTTTTCTTAAGGTGGTGTTTTTGTTAAAAACATTGAGTTGGGCATGTGGTTGATGCAGCAAGAGTCTTCCTGGATAAATGTATCTATGAGCTGTGTTCCTGCATTTCATATGTTCTGCACTGATCCTGAAGATCCTGACATCTGTCTATGTATTTCATATCCTGCGTGTGTATTTCTTTAAAGAGTTTTTCTTTTGTGCCAATCCCAATTTTCAGCACAGAATAAACACTTTTCCAGGGAGTTCTGCCTGTATTTGAACTTGGAGCTCAGCTGCCATTTCTTACAGTGATGAATGGTTGCTGCTTTTGACCGATGGACACGGGGTGTCAGGTCCAAATTCACATTTTTGTAGGATCAGATTAATAGTGCAACTCTTCTGGTGCTCAGCCTCATGTGAAATGCAATCTATTTATGCTCTTTCCAATTTTCATTGTATTATTGAGAATCCTATTTAGTGAGCCTGAGTAACGAGGACACTGCAGGGGGAAGGTAATTCATATTCTTCAGGGTTAAGCTCAGCTCCCTGCTCGCTTGCAGAGACAGAGGCTCTTCATAATCATAACCTGCCTGAGTGTTCCTCCAGGAACTGAGGAATTTTATCAAAAGGGATAAATTCAGCAAGAGGACTCGTGATTGGAAAATATCACTCTATATCTACCAATGTGCTAGTGGGATTTCCAGAGCTGGATGACCTAAACTGCTGCCTGCAGGGTTTGTCTAGGGGATGGAGGATGCTGTGGGAGATGGCACAGCAGCACTGCACGCTCAGGGAGGTGTTTCTGCACTGCCCTGAGCTGGAGCCTCAGGTGAGAGCAGGAGATGGCGCTGGCAGGTGCTGGCAGTGGGAGCCCTCCTGTCCTTGGGATGTGCTGCAGGAATGCAGAGCTGGGACAAAGAGGCTGGAAAATATTGCTGCCATTTCCAGAGAGGGTCGTGCCTTGCCTAAAGATGTGCTTAAGGGTGGGAGAGAGACAGCAAGGGAGCTCAGATCTCCAGGGCTCCCACTCGGTGCTTTCGTGTGAAATCACTCTTCCCTTGCAAGTGAGTTCTCAGCCTGACATGCACAAACATGCCTCCTGTGTTTGCTGCTGAATGAACCCAGAAGCTGCTGGGGCAGCAGATACCCGAATTTCAGACTGGGCATTGAGCAGCTTTCCCCCTCATTTCCAGGCTCTGATGCTTCTCCGGAATCTACTTGTATCCCCTACAACTGTGGGGTTTTCATTCTTTAGGACCCATTTCTGGGGAGCTTTCTCTTTTTCTATTTTTCTTTTTCCTAGAGCACAAGACAGTGGTGGCACGAAGGAGACAGGGAAAACACAAGAAGAATGTAATTATTCCAAAATTTATGAAACTTCTGAGGTTCAGTGTGCAAGAAAGCATGTAAGCCTTTGGCTGGGTCAAGCAGTTGAAATCTGGCAGCTGTTCTACTGTTATAATTCTTCTAAGATGCTACAGTGTGTTTATTCTAACATCATTTTATTTCATATCAAATATTTATTTCAGAGAAAACATTGTTTTTTCTCAGAAAGCTTATGGTAAAATTAGAGTTTCCTCTAAGTCCAAACTGGGGGCAGGGGATAGAGGGGGAAAGGGAAGAATTATGATTAAGTGTTGGTTTTTTTCATAATCTGCATGTAAGATCTACTTTGAGCTCATTATCTTGCCTTAGTTCCACTGCCTGAATCAGAGTGATGCTGCTTTGGGCTGGGGGTCAGATGGACCATTTTATGTCATCATTTGTCCAGAGCATACAACCAATACAATACATACAACCAATTTTTTTCCTTGTGTGTTCATTTGCTTTCTTAATCTAATATATTTCCACTTCCCCCCCCCCCCCCCCCCCACCAAAACTATGCAGTATAAATGTTTTATGCTTGCCCTTCCAGCTGTACCTTTTAATCCCAGGAACAGTTCCTTTATCTTTTCAGGTGGGAACATCACTTTAAAATGCAGCTACTAACCCTGCCCACAAAATCTGAGTAACTCATACCAGCTCTTTAACCCTCTCATAATTTTCTTAGTCTTAGCCTATGACCTTTAATTACCTGTAGCGAGCATTTTAATTTTCTTTTTTAAAAGTGGCTTGCCCTTGGTGCCAGGAGATGATATGGAGATGATATGAGCAGTGAGGGCTGTCCAGTGCCCAAGGGGCCCTGGCTCTTTAGTTCCACTTATTTGGACTTGATGTTGTGCCAAGGTGTGTCATTGACGTGTCATTTGTGCTCGTCAGCGGGGAAATGAGGCAGCCCTGGGTTTGTGAGCACAACTGGAGAGGGACAAGATTTGTTGACACAATTAAAGAGGTGCAAGGGTTTGTTAAAGCAATTAAAGAGGGACAAGGGTTTGTGGCACAATTAAGGGGGTGCAAGGCTTTGTAGCACAACTAAAGAGGGACAAACACCAGAGTGCTTCATTCCTTGTGCCCGTGTCCCTTTGTTCAGGGTGCAATGGCTGGTGCTGGAGAGGACCAGGCTGAGCTTGCAATCCCAGTTTTATTTTGATGTGTGGGATGAGTTCAGCGAGCCTCCCTTGCTGAAAAGCAAGAAGAGGGAGTGTGAGAGCCTGGTTGTTGTGAGCTGTGACTATTGCAGGCTTTTACAGTATCTCCAAAGAAGGTTTCCAGCACCCTGTGATCCTCCCTGGTGAGATGAAGAGGCAGAGCACTTGTGTCACTAATCTCCCACATCTCCCACCACGTTAACACTCTGCAGAAATACAGGCTGCTCACTGAGGAAGTTATTAACCTTTGCATGCTGGGGGAAGCAGCCACTGTACTGCAGTCAGCTGAAATCCAAAAATTCATTTGGGTTATGTCAGCCTGGAACTTGTTTTATAGCACTGAGGTTACCTCTGCAAACTTCATTGATGGAGAATTCCTGGCTGGTATGAGAAGCCTGGCTCCTCCTGTCTCCTGCCACTGTGACAGCTGATCTTTCACTTGTTTTACTCTGATTTTCATGGTAGATGTTGAAGGGTTTTAAACACCCCCTGGTTTCCTGAGGAATATTTACACCTCTTACGAGATGCGGGAGCAGAGGTCGGGAGCGCCCTGGGAAATGCTGGATGGAGGCAGTAGGAAGCTGTAGCTCCATGATATTGTATTTGTTTGCTAGGAAGTGATTTATGTATCTCCAAGATGTTTACTTTGGGGAACTGAAGCTACCCTGCAGAATTCTAAACAGAAGGGAAAATGGGAGTCTCTGCGAGGTTGGGTTGAGTTGGTACCAATGCTTCAGTGCTACTCGATGGAGAGATGGGGCTTAGTCTGTACAGGATTTGGTCTCTGGGGGGCAAAAAAAGATTTAAAATATTTTTAGAAGAGAGGGATTATTGAAAAGATTTTTGCTGCAAATAATAAATTCTCAGTGTCGGGAAGAAGAGACTTGTATCTTTTTCTGGCAGCTAGTTTGCATGTAGGTCTGGATATCTTTCTGGCTTAATTTAAGTTATTAACGCCTCGACTTCCCTGGAAGTGGGCTGAAATTAACATTTATTCTCAAGAACTTGCTCCTTAGACTAAGAAACAAATTGAGATAAATTTGAATGAAGATACATGGCCTATCATCCCTGTGAACAGAAAGTCAAAATCTTACTTAACACCTTTTTTGAGAAGTGTGAGGAAATGGGGTGGAAATGGGCTGTTTGAGGGGGTGCTGGTGGTTTATACAGATCTGTCAGCCTCAAGCCTTGTCTCTCTGCAAAGATAAAAGTAGAAAATCATTATTTTCAGTTTCTTAAGGACTTTTTTTTTGAGGGGAGAAAACATTTTTGATCTTCAGTTGCAGGGAAGCTTCATTTGGGTGCTGGTGTCTGGGTGAAAGTTCAGGATTTACCACAAAGCAAAAAAAGGGAAAAATAACCCAACCATCGTCTTGAAGACATGTGTTGGAAAAACACCTTTCAAGGAGAACAAAGTCTTCCCTGCTGAGTTCTGCAGTGATCACAATCTCTGCAAGAACATCGAGTGAAGGGAGCTCTTTGGAGAGGCAGAACTGCTTGGATGTGGGAATGTTGTGTCACACTGTAATTGACCTGTGGCGTTCTCAGTCTTCCATCCAATCCTCTGGGAACTTTCTACTCTCCTTTAAAATGCAGTGAATATCTAAACCAGAAATCAGGAAGAAGGCAAACACACCTTTCTCACAGCCCCAGTGTACTTGTGAAATCTGTTTGCATTCACAGAAATAGTCTGAATGAGTACTGTCAAAACTATTCATGTGATTGAATGTTCCTGCCCTGGACTCGGATGTTTTAGTATCGAGGAAGCAAATATTATTCCAAGTGTATCAGAAAAGGAAATTAAGCCTTTGAAAGTAATATTTTGAGAGTCTTTGTCAGCAGGCATCATGTATCATTCCATCTCTGCCCTGCTCTAATTGATTTGGAAGTGTTAGGCATTTAGTGAGCGTGGGCTTATCATTTATTGAGAACAATCTCCCTCCTGCTTTCTTCTCCCTGGCAGCTCAGCTCTGCCCCAAAGCTAGGCCGGAGGAGCCCAGCCTGGACTGTGTAATCCAAGTTCTGCTGCTCTGGACTGACCTCACCCGACCTGGAAATGCCAATCCATTAGAGAAAATAGCACTGCCCCTGACAGCACAGAAATGCAGACCTGCACCGGGGCGGAGCCGGCTGGAAAACTGTGGAGCACTTTCCCAGGCTAATGGGTTCACAGGCTGGAGCACAAATATTTTGAATGCCCTCTAATGAACAGTTGTAATTAATATGCATATGGTTATGTTTTAATAATAGCCATGTCTCATAAAAATGCCACTCTGATATTCCTGTACAGCTTGTAGAGTAATTAATGGAGTTCAGTGTACTTGGTCTGTTATGCATTCAAAAAACCCAACCGTGGAGCAGCGTCTTTTGCACTATGTATTTTAAAGAAAACCTGGGGATTTAATGAAACCTGTCTGATGTTGGGGAAATTGCCATATTAGCTACAATTTATGGTTACCTACGTAGCTTTTATGGCTGACAAATAAGGAATGTAAAACACACAAGGGAAGTTAAACAAACAAAAGCTGTGCTGCAGTGAATGAATGCGATTGTGACCTCTAAGAAAATGTCTGGAACTTTCAGAGCTCTCTGAAGGAATAAATTGCAATCAGCTCCAGGTCCTGAGGAACTCAATCACCTTTTCCTCGTGTTTTGGGTGCAGCCATGGCAAAGGCCCACATCTCCTGCCAGAGTGAGCAGCAGGTCACAGGGCCACTGTGCTGCATGTGCATGGTCAGGACAGGCTCCGTGGCCAGTGTCTTGTGTCAGCATTAATTCTGGTGAGTGCTCTTAAAATATTGTCTAATTAGAGGAAAACGGGAAATGAGAAAGGCCCCAGCATAGCATCACTCTGAATTGCTGGCATTATGCAGAGCAAGAACTGTATTCTAAGAACACACTGATAACTCTAAAGGGTTAAGGACAAATCACTGTTTTGCCCCTTTCTTTCCTCCTTTTTAATAAAAAAAAAAGCCAACATAGAAATACTGTAAATTCTACAGAAATATCACGGAGGAAATCTTCCTCGCACCTCAATTTTAGTTAATGTGCTGCCTTTGCACCTTCTCAGATTTGGGATCCCTTGTTCCATTGGGGTGGTCCCTTGAATGTCTGGCTGCTTTTCATTTCATTTGTGTCTCACCTGAAATCCCCTCTGCAGTTCCCAGGGGACAGGTGATGGTTGTCCCTCTTGCACCCCCAATAACCCCGTTCTGCATCAGTGCCCTTCTGCTCTTTAGGATAACTCTGCTCTGTTTTCCCAGGTTACGTTTGGGCTGAGTAACCCTTCTGGTTTTTCATGGTGATTTATCAGGCAGTGATTGGTTTCTATCAGCTCACAATACCCTTACCCATTCTCTGTATAGTAGTATTAATTAATTCCTTCTTATCAAGTTACTGGATCGTTTCTGTACTGCTACGAAGGAGATCTCTGCATTCCTGGGTTGCCCATTTGCTGGCAGAAAAGAGAAATATCTGCTACTTTTTTCTGTTGGATTTGTCTCTTCTATCTAGACAGTGGCATGGGAAACGACCCTTCACACCTGTGAGACTCTGTCAAATTAAATTCCTTGGGATTTTTTGTCTACTATGACAGGTTATTACAAAAGTGTTTGCTTTTCTAGCTATTTAGAAAGGCAGATAATGGCCCTGAACGCTTTAGAATGTTTGGCAAAGGTGACCTCAGATATTAAAAAATAAAATAGGAAGATCTATAGATGTCACTAAATGTACCAGCTGCACCTGGATTAAGACATTTCTGAGCTGAAAATGTAGAAACATTCCCAAGATGTACTGTGAGGAATCACTGCTTGGTTTCACATGCTCAACCCAAGAGCTTTTTTTTCCCTTCCCAATGGTTATTTGTGTTCCTTCACCTGAAATGGAATCTGAATTCCTTTAATGCACTTACAAGTCTACTTTGCATTTCCCATCCTGGAGTTTCATTTTCTCCCTGCAATATGGACAGCTCATTACTCAGGCTATCAGGGAAAAAAGTTTCCTCCATCCCTTCATTCCAGGGGTTCTGTGTCTCAGTATTAACACTTAGAAATGTTTCTTTTGGTATTTTAGTGGTCTTTCTGAAATGAAATGTGCAGGTGTAAGCTATTGATACAGCATTTAAAAATTTCAGCCTTTTCTAACGGGTGAGAATTTGTCACTTTTTTAAAAATCTCATCTCTTGAGAAAGTGGTGAAGAATTGGTCTCATTCTAAGTTTGGCTACTGAGGAGAACCCAAACCACAGCGGTACTTTGACAGTGGCAGTGCCTGCTGGAGTCAGCGAGGAAGGATTGACAGGATTCTGTTGGCAAACACCGCTGAGCAGATGCAGACGGAATTGTGAGGCTTGAACTGCACCTATAACTCATCACAGGGTGCATTTTGGTGTTGTATTTTTGAACTACAAAGTGCTTGGCTGTGTCTGGAACCTGCCATCTGAAAGCACCCACCTGATGCGGACCCTGTGCTGGGATGCATGAGGATGTCTCGTGCCCAGGGCAAGGATGTGGGACCTGGTGCTGCCCTGAGCCCAGGAGGGGCCAGGGGCCAGGTGCTTTTATCAGGGATAATGTGATTAGCTGGGACATGCAAGAGTAAGGGAGGCTAAGTTTGAACAAGGGATTTAATTAACTTCAGTCAGGATTATAAAAGGGGAAATGGATCTTTATCCTACTGACTGTTCTCATAGATTTATGCAGAGATTTTTATTTCAACACTGTCAAAGAGGTCCCTCTGTGGCCACAGTGGCCTAATGTTGACTTCTCTAGTGCTTGATTTGGGCTGGCTTAGGGGATTTAATTTTGTCTTAAGCACCTTTATAAGTCTCCCAAATCAGGAGTCCAATAGCCCTGTGAAGATGGTGGCAAAAATGAGCCTGGTCAGTAGTTCCCAGGGCTTGAAGTACCTGCTTGAGATGATGGTTTCTCTTTTTCAGCTCTGCAGGGAGCCCAGAGTGATTGGCTTCTACCTTAGGCTCCAAGCACTTCAGAAATTATGCATGTGACTCTGGAGCTGTGGCAGGCCTGCAGGGCAAACCCAGCTGTGAAGCGCAGTCAGGGCCAGGATGTGCTGCCCACGGGAGAAAATGCCAAGTTCAGCCTCTCTGTATTTCCCAGGCTGGATTTCCTTGGCTGAAAAACAAGCAGCTTTTATTTTACAGCAAATATTTCAAGAAAATGACATCAATCCCCATCTGAGACTGCCCTGGGGCATGAAAATAACATAAGGGAAATGTTTGACCAGCGTCTCTCCTACTGAAATAAGCAGTGTCTAAGCAAATATTCCTGTATTGTTTCTAAGGCAGGCTCTGCCAGGCAAGGGCTGTGACTCCTGCTGGAATGGGACTGATCCATTCTGGTACCTGGGCCTGCAGTGAACTCAGTGTAAGAGCTGCTCCTTTCTTCTCCCAAGGCTGTTCTCAGTCCACACAGGCAGGGATTGTTCCCTCCAGCAGAACCCCTTTCCTGCAGTGGGGTAATTAAAAACACGTGGCTGAGCAGCCAGTCTGGCTCTGAGTAGCTCAGCCCTGTGTCCATTGGATCTGGAACTGTTGCTATGTCTTTCAAAGCAAGAATTCAAATATTTTTTTTTTTTGTCTTTTACAACTTCTTTTCCTTATAGACGTTTTTTAGGAAAGTTGGCCCATGAAAAAATATTCTGTATTTGCACAATGGATGGGATGTTTATCTTTTTAAAATGTTTTCTGTGAACAGCTTAAAAAATTGAAATCACTTTTGCAATTTAGAGGAAAAGTGAACTATTTATTTAAGTACTTAATCCGTTGTGCATCAAGGCACTTTAATGAATCAGACAAGAAACAGACCTGAAGCACGACAAATGTGGTGAGAATAATATGTGAGGAAAAACTTGATCTCATTTACTTCTATTTGTGAGGTGGAAGGGAAAAGTGGTTGAAGTCTCCTAGGTTAATGGAATTCTGAATGTTATCTTATGTGACCATGGTATCTTGAGGAGCAGATTAGCAGTTGGCTCGATGAGTTTGTTGGCAGAGCAGCAGAATTCTTGAACTTTGGGTCCCTTTGGTCACATACCCAGAGGAGCCACGTTCCAACCACAGACTGGAACTCAGCTGCCCTGGGAGGCTGTCCTGCCTCCACTCCAGCAGGCCAGCTTCATTAGCAGGGACCGATGACGAAAACGTTGTTTTAAGGAGCAATATTAATCACCAGCCCCAGCAAACATTGTTTGGATCAGCAGGAGAAATGCTTTTGTTGGGGCTTTTGCAATTTCCTGCAGCCGGGCTCCCGAGCTTGTACTGCAATTCTCGTTTTTATGGAGGGGAGTTTGCTCCGAAAGCCTTGTCTGCTTGGTCACCCCTCAAGGAGAAAGAATGCCTCTCCATATGTCTTCAGCAGAAGGCAGCCTGGGCTGACAGATAGCAACGAGATGATGTATTCCAAGAAATGCTCAATCCATGACAAGATAATGAGTTTGGGGGAAGGGGGGAGCTAAACAAAACTCTGGACAGAGATGGATGCCAGTGAAGGACACGATGCCTGCCCGGCCCCAGAGCGGGGCAGGCACGGGTGAGGCTTGGCACACAGCATGGGACTTGAAAAAATAAAAATCTGAGCAACAAGAAGTTGAACACTTTTAAAAAGGAAGTTGTAGAAAGTTCAGGTGTGTGAAAACCAACAGTGGTTTTTTTAATTCCTTGTAAAACAGCTCAGAAACATTCAGGAAGTGGTAGATTGAGTGGGAGAAAGAATCAATGCAATTTAATGGGTGGGGCAAACGGAATTTGAGAGCTAAGCCTAAGGAAAAATCTGTTTGCATACACTTGTGCCAACTTAAGTGTCTGTGTGAATGTTAATGTATTGGCCTATTTTGTGCATAATAAAAATGCTTCAGTTGATGAAATTCTCTCTGTGGTACAGGACTGTAAAGGACAGGGTGCTCACTTGCAAATAACTGATCAGCTGTAAGGCCATGGGGAGAATCGACTCTGTCATCAGAGCTGTGGGATGGCCCAGAGCTGACACCTGCCCTGCTGTCATTGCATGGGTGAGAACACCAGGAGAGAGCCTGCGCCTGTCTGGCAATGAGCAGGAGGGAAATCCTCATTACTTCTCACTCTCCAGCATGTTGCAAAATGTATTTTAGCTGGCAATTTATCCCCCAAAACTGCAGCTGATGTGGAGTTTCTGGCCCTCTGAGTCAGCAGCATAGATAAACCAATACAAACTCTGATCTTTAGGTAACAAAAAGGAGTCAGAATGAAGGTAGCCTGCTTCAGGCAGCCTCATTCTCGAGGCAGTTGGATTTTGTTTTCTTGCTTTCCCTGTTTCCTACTGATAAACACTATTTCCCATTCTCCTCTTTCCTTTGTTTGTTTTCAGCCTCCTTCATTCTGCATCCCACTTTGTGCTGCAAAAAGAGCAGTCTCCTACTTTGTGGAGAATTAAAAGTAGTTGCAAACTGTGTGTAATTCCCTTGCAAGGCCGAATGTCTGTATTTGGGTTTAGCCTGGCTGAGAGAAGCTCCAGCAGTGCCTTTTCCCCACCCTTTGCTGTGGTTTTCTGCCTCGGTGAACCAGCTCACACCAAACACTCCCTCCCCAGCAGCACCATTTCCCAGGCCAGTGTTTTGCAGGGTTAATGAATGCAATTAGCTCGGTGAAGAGTGCAGTGAGCAAGAAGGCTTATGAGGGGCAAAGGGTTTTCCAGAGGTGTTGGGAAGGCAGCACAGCACGAGGGATGGACGAGACAGGGCTGTGCATGGTTACAGCCACATCACTGAGCCCCTGCCCTTGGTCCTCATCAGCAGTGAACTCATTTTGCATTTTGTTGAAGTGGAGAAACCCAAGGCCCCACTAGTCTGCAACAGCAAGTGGCATTTCCCAGGTATTTGTACAAACTGGGGCTGACTGTGACTCAGTCCCTGCCTGTGGTTCCTTGGGCAGTGATCACTCCAGTGCAGTCAATACAAGCAGTCACTTCATGCTGCAAATAGAGTATGGGCCACAAAACAAGTGTTTTACTCTATCTGTCAGGTTAAAAAGACAGGACATGAGAATAGGGTTGAGATCCCGTAAATCTAAGTGCTCAGGTATTGGAGAGAGAAGTACTGAACTGCTTTTACAGAGTGTAATCTGTCAGTCAGGTGTAGCTTTTCTGTCCTTTACTGTTTGGACCTGGCTTGGGCAGGGATGGTAACTTGCAGAAGGGAAGAGAGAGGCTTCACAAAAGCACCAGCATTTTTTATTATCCCCCTGTCTGTCTATTGCTCTGTTGTGGGTTTGGGGTTTTTTGGGGTATTTTTACTGAAGGAGTAAGGAAAAGGTGATTTTGCAGTTTCAGATTGTTTGATCATTCCCCAGTGTCCCTGATTAGCTGTACTAAACTCTCCTGGACTTTGCAAACAGCAGGTGCTGAGGAACACACACTTTCCACAGCCCAAGCCAGATGTCTCCCCCAAATCAGTGGGAATATCCTTGTGAAAAATGTAATGAATGTGGCAAGGTCTTGCTGTCCTGGGAAAAGTGAGTAAGAGAAATCCATCTTTTCCCGTGAGTTCCCCATTATTAAGAGTTCCTCATATGTTTTTATATAGCAATACTAACAAGCCAGTTGTGTTTTTATTCTGTCGCTCTCTGATTGCATTCAGCCCCTCAGGCAAACCTTTATACTCAGTAAGTCTTCTGTCAGACTGTAGAAATCTTTGTAGCAATAGATTGTAATGAAGATTAAGTTGATGGGTTCATGAGTGATTTATCATAAATTATTGTGCAGTAAGGGTTTTTTTTTTTTCCCCTTGTGTAGCAAAAGAATTATGTGAGTGTGGTCTCAGGGCAACCTCTCAGGGAAACGAGGAGGATAAAGTAAGTCAAGAGCGTCCTCAGAGTGTCCTCTGCTCTTTGATACATTTTTGGAAGGCTTTCTTGGAGATGGAGGGGTTCTCTGGTGGGAATTCTGGAGAAATGCTTTCCCGTGGCACTCTAGCACAGGGTGATGCAGACCTGGGGAGGAACTGTACATGAGTATGAGAATATAAATCAGCTTCAAGATGAAAGCTCTTAAATCTGTTCTCCACTGCTCACACTGATTATCATGGCCCCAAGGCATAGTTACAGAAGGATGCACTCAGGAGGGCTACTTCAGAATTTCCACAAGTCATTACTGATTATGGATCTGTACTTTAAAGTGTTTATAGGTGATGATTGATACACTGACGATGTACCTTTCAGAACTGCGTAAAGAGGAGCAAGACTTGATTTGCACTTGGATTTTCATTATTTTACCATTTAAAGTGGCTCCTATTTCATAAACAGTAGCTATGGTAATGCCTTTAGGATGGTTTTCATATTCATGGATACATATGTATGCATATTTTTACCAGACAGGCACTTTAGAATTTTCCAGTCATTATTATAAAATGCAATATAACCTCTAAAGCTCATTCTGGAAGGATATCTATAATCAATTAACTGACTCTCTAGAGCAGCCTTAATATGGTGTTTTAATTAACACCACGTTGGAAAGCAGAGCAAGCTCCCACAGAACTCTTGCAGCAGGAGCTGGGGTTTGCAGCCCTGCTTTGCAGGCAGGGTCTCTCTCGAGGTCTGAGGAGGCTTTTAGTATCCCACTGTTTCACTGCTCAAATCCTACCTGTAGGATCAAAGGGAAGAACGAAAAGGGTTCTATTTCCAGGAGAAACAGAGAGTACTGCAGTAGCTTCCAAGTAAATAAGATGAGATGGTGTTAGAGCACAGCCAAGCAGAGCTGTGTTTTACCAGGGACTTGCAAGGTCTGTGCTGGGGCAGAAATGACCTTTTGCAAACCCCAAAACAGGAGACAGGCACAGGGGGGAGATAACAGCCAGCAAGACTGCAAAACAAAAGCAGTATTGGCATGTACTCCTTGCAGAGGTGTCTGCTTCAAGATCATGCATAAGTGTAATCACTGCTGATATCCCTGTGTCAAAAATAGTAATTCTTCAGCTGTGATTTGATAAATCTGTATTTATTGGTTAGCATTTCAGTGGGTCTCACTTGGCAGAATTTCATTACACTGAGTCTGCTCTGCAGCTGTTGAAGCTCTTCAGAGTCAATAATTTACACCAGGAAAAGCTCCAGTGTTTGTATTTAAAACTTTACGGTGTTTTGGTGCTTCTGGTCTTTTCCCTGGGAGACAGCTCTGGGCCATACCCCCAGTTCTGGGGTTTTCTGATTTTCTGTAGTTGTTTTCTATAGAACTTCTCCCCCGTTTATTTGTGATGATAAACAGGAATGATTTAGAGTAGATAAATACTTTACGTACAAATCCTCTTTGTCAGTCTCATAATTTATTTTTGTGTAATGAAGTATTTATCATGCTGGAAGTTAATAATCCATTTCTCTGAGGGTTTTCTTTTTTTTCACTATTTCTGACTATACAGGAAACTCTACATTTAGAAACACAAACTTTTCTGATTGTTTGGGGACCTCAGGGTGCTGGAAATGAAAATAGACATACCTGAATATGGTTCAACACAGAAGACGTGTTTTAAGGGCCAGTGATCTTTTCTCCATAAAACTAATATGAATTTCCTAAATCTCTTCTGGTGCTGAAGGATTGCAAACAAATCTGCTCTGAAAATGAGATCAGAACACCTGACTACTTAGCTGTTTAAGATGCATATTTTCATTAGTTATCTGGTGTTTTAGTTGTTCTTACAGGTGGATGTTTACTGAAGAGACTTTTTGTAGATAAATGAAAGAACTAAATGACACTCTTATTCTTAGGGTTCACTTCTGTATCTTTATCTGCTGGTAGAGTAAAAAAATTTGCCACACAAACTGCAGGGGTGTGTTTGTCCATACTGAAATGTCCTTTTACTGGGCTTTATAAAATGATTGCAACTTTTCTGTGAGCCTTGGTTGCCTCTTGGCTGCCCGACTGAGCAGGCTGTGCAGGGGAGGGCCAGGACCTGTTCTTGGTGTGTAGCTGGGGTGGAATTCAGCCCAGCAAGTGGTGGGCACAGCCCGAGTGTAGCAGGAGAGTGATTAAATTCATGCTGTGTGTAATAATTGCTGTACTGATAGAACAATGGGGTTAGTGGATTTGTGCTTAATCTGCTGTGTCAACCTGGAAAAAAATGTGCTTTGGGAGTGAGGGCATTTTTGTGCTTATATTTAATTTGATACCACTCTTGGTAAATGGGTCAGTGATCTGAGGTATTGTATTTTTGGCATTAAGAGAAGTGCTGGGTGCTCTAAAATGCATTAGGTTTTCTTCCCCTGAAAATCACTCCACTTTGTTTTCCTGGACTTGGAGATGATGAAATCTGTTTGTGGCCTTTTACTTTTTTATTATTATTATTATTTTATTTGAGACATGGGCAATATTTTGGTCTGGTACAGGCAGGAAAGAAAGTGCAGTAACATCCAGACTGCTCTTTGAAAATGCACAAATAAATTGAATAATAATAGCATCCTAATAAAATAATTTGATCTTGGCGGGGCTCCAATACGTCCAGAAGAACCTGGGATGTGCTGACAGGAGTCTTCCAGCATCCTGTTCTACTTCTGTGGAAAACATTGGTTGTTTCAAAGTGAAGCCTGTGGGAGGTGACTGAAGAGTGCTGTTAGATTCTGGTGGGATGAGAGAAAGTTCATTTAATGCTTCACACACTCTTATGAAGACCAAGGAGTTCAGGCACCTCAAAAATAATTTCCAGATCAGTACCAAAAAATGTCAGCTTTGCTGAAATATCTGAGTGCTACCCTGAACTGAGACAGAGGTGCATAATTTTGATGGATTGATGCAAAGAAAATTCCTTGCAGGCTATTAGAATTAACATGTTTGGTCAAAACAGAAGTGCTGAGATTAAATGATGTGGTTTCATCCCCATTTGGGACTTCCAACTTCTTTGGGATCAATGAGATTTCAAAATCAGAAATAACACTTAAAATAGCATGGGGCAGGTGTGAGGGGCCAGTGCTAAAGGAAAGCAGCACAAGGCAAAGCCTGGTCGGGCTGAGGAGCTGGAAGAGAGAAGGTACAGGCAGCAATCCTGGGAGTGGGAGCCAGCCACTGTTCCAGGCGTGGCTGCCTCCATCCCAGCCTTTCTCCTCGTTTCCCCAGGAAAATGCCTGTTTCAGTGCAGGAATGGCAGCTGGCACAGAGGAGCCTCCCTGCTTTCCAGAGGCCACTTTGCCAGCCTGACCTGGCGCTTGCAGAGACGGGCGACTCCTGCCTGGAGTGGGAGCTGGGAGTGCACTAATTACGTGCTGATGGCAGGCTCTGGATAATAGCAATTTTCACTCAATTACTCAGTGCACAGTGTCACTATTAGAACCCAATTAATTTTAAAAAGCATTCAAATTTAAAAGTAGGCAATATGTTGCATTTCCACAAGTTATCTATAGTGTTAGGATGGCCACTTTAGCCAACTCTTTATTGCATTAGACAGTGATGCAAACAAAGCAGCAAAAAATAGTGTGAGGGGAAATAAATATCTGTCTTTGTGGTGCTGAAAGCTCCCGAGGCTGTGCATAGCAGGGCTCTCTCAGGGTCTGTCTCAACACATGCAGGACCACAGAGGATGTTTGAAGCCAAATTTAGTTGGAGGGTAGTGGTCTCCTGTACTTATTGTTCAAGGTATGCACAGAAAATGAGTACCAGCTAAGGTCAGTAGATCATTAAATGAAAATTCAGTGTTCAATTTCCACTGTGTTTTGGGATTGAATTTCACAGAATAAAAGAGTTGTAGAGTGATCTGGGTGGGAGGGGACCTTGCTGACCTTGTCCCACCCCTGCCATGGGCAGGGACACCTCCCACTGTCCCAGGCTGCTCCAAGCCCCAATGTCCAGCCTGGCCTTGGGCACTGCCAGGGATCCAGGGGCAGCCCCAGCTGCTCTGGGCACCCTGTGCCCACCCTCCCAGGGAACAATTGATTCCTAACTTCCTTCACTCATAATGAACAGGGTTTTACCTATAGGTTTCCAGAAGAGAGAACACCACAGTTGTGGTAAATATTAACAAGAGGTTGCTAATTTGAGGCTTCGTTTGGTCTACAGGAATTGTAAGCTTCTGGTGTAGCATTTAAGTAAATAAAATACATAGCTCAAAATAGTGGAATAGATTCTTCTTAAATGGTAAAAGAAAAAAATTAATTGATTTTGGCCTGAGTGTGAGGCATTTGCTAAGACAGTTCCACTCTGTTTCCTGTTTAACCCAGCTGGTGCCGTGCTCACCTGGAGAGCCCAGAGTGTGTTTGAAACAGCTGGAGAAAATGGGAAATGAGTCTTGGTTTGGGGAAGGAGCTGTTCCTTCAGCCTTTGGTGAAAGCAGAGGGTTTCCAGCCCTGGCAGCTGTGCTGTGTCTGTGCCCCTGACTGTGACTTCGGGGCAGCACAGCTGCTGCCGCGACAGGAGTGTCCTCCCTCAGGAAGAAGCAAAGAGCACCTGACAGCCCGTGGCTATAAAAAAATTAATTGGGAAGTGAGCAAACTGCTAACCTTATGCCTGGCTTTGATGTAAGCAGCAATGACAACCTCTTTACTCCAGGATTTTGCTGTCACTTGGTGGTAAGGTTTCCATCTGGACTGCAAGAGATGTTTTAGATTTGAACTGGCTGACTGGAAGAATTTAGTGGAGCAACTCCATTTGCACTACTCCAAATGCAGAGAGCTGTAACCTGACAAACTATTTAAGAAATGCTTGTAAATGTGGGTTATTTGTCATTGTTTGTTTGACTGGGAGGAAAACCTCACCTGTTTTCCACCAGCAGCATTTGCTTTCTGTTGTCACTTTTTAAGTTATTTTCATGCTAAGGTTGCATGGTTTTTGTGTTGGGATGTGATGGGGCTGTTCTCAGACTTCCCTTCAGGTGGGAAATACAAACCCACGGGATTTGACAGCTGCTATTCCATCCCCAGATGTCCCTTGCAAGGGTGCTCTGCAGCCCCATCCCTGCAGTTTGCTGGTGCTGTGATGATTTAGCCATTTGAAGAAAGAGGTGGAAGCAAACATGTTTAAAGCCCAGCCAATGCCCAGAGAGTCAGATACTCATTAACAGTATCTTCCAGCCATAATCAGCTATCCTTGGAGAGCATGTTTTATCTTGCTCTCCGCCAACCTTTCTGCCCACAAGTGATTTGCACTCTTATTGAGCAAAGTTGGGAGCAGAATGGATAATAACAAGCCTGAAAATGCTCTGGAAGCAAAAAAATCCCTGGGCTCAGGGACAGCAAACCTGGAATTTAGAGTAGAAAGTAAAGAACACCAAAAGGTCAGGGCTATTGAAGCTACGACACTGCGATTATGTCACTGGATAATAAATCTTTATTGTAAGAGAAAAGGTAGGAAAATATTCCTGGGACCCTTCCATGTGCTTCCTCTAGGGCAGGAACGTGTTTACCCTCATTAGCATTTCTTAATGGTGCAAGCACACCTCATTTATTACCGTGGGGAAACAGTGATTAGAGGAGAACACGATGCACAGCGTGGGACTCTGCTGCTGCCACAAGCCCAGCCTGGCTCAGCAGCTCCTGCTCCGGTCGTGCTGGAACAGATTTGCAGGGAGAAGCCACGGGAGTGAGTGAAGATGGACAGGGCTGCTCCACGGGGCTGGAGGATGGGATTGGGTTGGGGGATTTGAGATGCTGCTCCTGCTTTTTAAACCCCTCCTGGCCTGCACTCCTGTGCTTCTCAGGAGACAAATTTTGGTGTGTTTGAAAATGATTTATTTTTATAATTATCTTTCCAGCGTCACAATAGCTTAATTAAGTGGTGAGTTCCCTAAATTTGTGGTTTAAGAGTGCACTGGCACAGGGGAGCCCTGTGTGGATGTGCAGCTGTGAGGTGGGTGTGGGAGCAAGCTGAAGGGAAAGCTGGCATTCTGGGCAAGGCAGAGCTCACTCACCACACTACAGACTGGCCAGAATTGTTCTCCAGTCTCACTGCAAATTTACAGTCCTAATCTAAAAGGAACCACCCTGATCTCCTTTCCTCTGTCGCTCTCAGTGCAAATTTGGTGTTTGTTTAATTATATTTACTCATTTATATGGTTTAATAACATGTTAACCATCTAATTTATATCTGAATTTATTAGATATAATAGCGTTTCCATGAAAAATTTAGTACAGCCACCACTGGATGTTTCTCTTTCCATAAATTCATAATTTACCTCCAGTACATTACATTTCCACGAGAAACCTAATGATGGCACAACATACTCTTAAAAACAAAAAATTCCTTTATTTTATTTTGGTATTTAAAATTTATATTTTCAGAATTATATTTCCCCTCTTTAAATAATGAACTGTAGATGAGGGCATGTGCATCTTTCTCCTACGGTGTTTAACTGGCGTAGTTGTCAAGTTATCTTTAAAGACTGCTTGTTGCAGAGCATGAATTGGAGCCAAACGTAGTAAGTAGGAGGTGGATTTGTGCCTGGAACAGTTATTGAGGGAGAAAAACTATCCAGAGTGGAGCTGCACTGTCAGTGAGCGAAAGCTGAAGGGTTTCCTAAAGGATATATTTAGATTTCACCAAAGGAAGACTGACTCAGGGGAACTTAAGCACAAGATGTAAACATCCTGTGCCTAAAGCATGTAGCCAGTGTTCCTTTGGAGAAATCCAAATACATCCTTAGCTGGAGGATATTCGGTGTTCCTTTGCTGAAGTCCTGCGCTGCCTCAGGAGGTGCAGGGTGGAGTGCTGCGGGTGGGGTGGGCTTTGGTCTGGTTTTATTTTTGATTTCAGTCTGGCAGCTCAAGCTCACCCCAGAGCCTTGGAGAGGTGAATCCCCTGTGTGGGGCTGTGTGCACAAGGGCTGTGTGTGGCCAAGCTGCCCCTGTGTGACTTCAGCACTGATTAATGGAACCGGGTGGACTTGCTGGCTGACTTCATGGGTTAAAGTCAAGTTTAACAGAGCTCAGTTAACGTGCACAGGTACTGTGCTTGACCTAAGATTTCTTTAAAGAGGACTGAATACTGCTTTTGAATTTAGTGAAAGCCTCTTTAAAAACTCTGCATCAGCCCCGTCCCCTTTACCCAGCGGTGTTGAAGCATCAGCGTTGATAGACACGTCTAGTTTTGTTCTGTGTCTGCATCTGAACTGAAAGATGACAGTTACAGACTTTAATATGACTTATCTCTCTCTTCAATCCCAAGCTTTAGATATTCACATTAATTAAAATGCGTGGTAATGTCAAACTGGTGAATAGTTACAATGTAAAATGTCAATTATCCTGTTTTTGAATGCATCTGAAATAATAAACGAATTCATCAAGCCATGAGTCTCCAACTAAACAGATGTCTGGGATGTAAATGGATGGGAAGGACCAGTGCCATAAATCCTACAGACATTTGTCAGGCCTCTGAAGTTCTCTGTACCTTTGCTGTTAAGGCTGTTGAGGTTGAAGGTTTGCCCACAGCAAGAGGGGGTTTGGCTGTGCCTGTGCCAGCTCTGCCAGGTGCCAGCCCTGGTGCAGAGCTGCAGGAGAGGCTGCCTTGGAACCTCCAGCTGCTCCTGGGTGATGGAGAGGCACCAAAACTGGCTGTCACTTGTAAGTTCAGGCCCCCACGCTGGAGTGGGATATGTGAGGTTTGTGGGAGATTTTGTTTTGTTGTTTTGTTTCCTTTAAACTACTGTTCCATCTGAAGTACTCAATAGTGCTTATCTTTCTTTTTTGCCCAGTCAGAACTGAAGAGGTTTAAGCTAAAACTGAGTATCTGCAGGAGTGATTTCTGCAGGGAGGAGTTCTCTCTGTTGGTCAGTCTCCACCAGCAGGCAGGTGGGAAACAGCCTTTGATCAAATTGGGCTGCATTTACAGGCATTTGATCTCTGCTGAACCGGTGTAACCATATGAAACCTCTTCTATTATTCACTCTGCTTCAAATAATTCAGGATCAGTCGTCTCCAGGCACTTTGTGATATAGCTTATCTACAACATTAAATTTTCAGCAACTGCATTTGAATCAGTGGACAGTTCAAAAGCATGGTGTTGGTTTGTGTTTAAGGAATCCAGGTTTGGCTTCAGAATTACCTTGTGCCTGGAAATGCACCAGCACATCCAGGCTGTGAGCAGAGTCCAGAGGCATTTTCTTGCTCAGCTGATGCACTGTACAGCTCCAGCAAAGAAGGGATGGATGCTCCAGAGCTGAGGCAAGCACACACATGGATGTACATGATTATTTAAAGTGCTGTGCCACGAATGCCGGAGTTTTGTGAGAGTTAGGGATGGGTGAGATGATGTCAGAAGCAACTTTCAGCTAAGGAAATGGGTATTTCTGTGATGAGTTCTTTTTAGGAGGATTCAGTTTCCAAATTGGTGAGTGCTTTCAAGTGTCTGAACTGTTGGTTTTGCTTTCCTCCAGAGACTTTCACACACAAATCTATGCATTCAGGATGTGGGAAATGTTAAAAATACGACAAGGTGTAATGAAAGACAGGCTCTTTATGAAAAGACGCAGAATTTTGGCTAATGTCTCTCTACAGGGCAGGCTGAAAACACAAGGAGATCTCATTAAAAGCTCTATGCAAGGTTTGCAACCCTGGTCTGCCCTGGTGATGGGCAGTACTGCAGGTGCAATAAAGGGAATATAACGCGCCTCACACTGAAGAACACTGGGACAGGACAGAAGGAAGTAGCATTTTTTTGTTCTCTTCTGACGCCACATCTGATACCTGCAGACCTGGGATCAAACCATAATTCAGAATAAATTCATGGCAGAGGTGTTGGTGTGCTCCCACACAAAATAAATCTTCGGCTGAAATGAAGACCCATTAACATATGCCCTGTTTCGTCCTTAGAACTTGAAGGATGTTTCGTGCACAGGTGCTGCTCTTCTTAGTTAAACATTTGGTTAATGAGGGAGGTAACTGTGTTGTTTAGGAACTTTGACTGTCTTTAGAGCAGCAGTGGTGCATTTACAGCTCTTTGTGAGGGGAATCTTTGTTCAGCACTGGAAAAGCCTCTTCTGTCTCATGCTGTGCTCTGAGCAGTGGTGGAAACACAGCTGACTCGTTAATTTGCTGCTGTAGTTAAGCTGCAGTTGCGAGGGTGATGGAGAGCTGAGAGCCACAGGGAGGAAGGTGATGTCTGGAGACACTGGGAAGAGAAAGTGGAAGTGCTTGCTCTCTGAGAAAAAGGATCCTGCCAGGAATGTAAAGAGTACATATGGGTGGCTCTCAGCTAAGCTGTAGAAATGTTCTTGATCTTTGAGGTTTTCTTCTGCCCTGTTTCTGTGCTGTGTCTGGTGTCTGAGAAAGAGCAACTGGCAGAAGTCAGTGAAGGCAAGAGAAGTTTTGTTGGGTCTGTGAAGCCTCTGCTTTGTGGTAAAGGATCCCTGCTGATTAACCTCTCTATGTGATGTGTGAGACTGACATCCAGACCATGTAATCCATCTGTCCTTATCTACTTGCATGCAAAGGTTCACTACCTCCTTGCATGGGAAGTCATAGCAAGAATAAATTTTACCCATTCCTTAAAAAAACCCACAAACCCAAAACCACAGAAACAACCCAAACAAGACAAACAGCAGAATAAACCTCACAAGACAGACATAAAAGAAAAACCAGAAAAAGTTAAATTATAGCATGGTACTGATAACACCAAGGTTGTGGGTTGTGGGTTCAAGCCCTGTGTGAGCCTTTTACTTCAGCACTGGACTTGATGATCCTTGTGGGTCCCTTCCAACTCAGGAAGGTCTGTGACTGTGATCTGTGACTGTGACTAATTTTAACTAATTGACCTTTACCAGGACTAGAGCAGAGTGCCCCCAGCACTCTGTGGGACACAGAAAGAGTGCAAGGACTGTTCTGCATTAAAAATGGATGAACACAACTTATTCTGCATATAAGGTCAAAATCTACTGCTCAGTGAGTAACTAGGATTTTACACACTGAATGCTTGGATAGAGAAGCATTTCTGTACATTTTATTTACTGACAGAAATGTGTATCTTCTCAAGGGATCCACAGCCACCCTTGTGCTGTGTTATGAGTTGTTCCTGACCCCCAGACTGTGTCTCTGCAGGGCTAGTCCTGTTCTCGTGCTTGGACCACCCCTTGGTGTCAGGTTCTGTGACCATCTGACATCACTGTTACCTGTCTGCAAACAGAGTCCAGCTCTGCTCCAAACACTGCAGGGGGGCAGTGGATCTAACCTGTTTTCAAAGAGGTTTTCTTAACAAAGTTGTTCTTTCAACCAGCCCAAGTACCAATAAACTACAAGCCAGTGAACTCCTGAGGCCACAGAGGGATGTGCTTACATCAGTCATCCTCCTCCTACTCACTGAAATGTCTCTGTGCCTCCAGCAGCAGGTGTGAAGTTCAGGAGCTGGGGTTTGTGCTTGGCAGGTGAGCGGTGCTGGCTCCGACTGCTCTGGTGTCACAGGATTTTACCAATTTGCCATTTGCTTCATCAGGAAAGCAGCATCTTCCTGCTGGAGCACCATCACTCAGGGTTCTGTTGGCCAGATGTGATGTAGAGACTTGCCAGAAAATAATGATCACGTGGATATTCAACTCTCAGTTTCTCAGCTGCAAGGAGCTGCGCTTCTGGGTCGGGGTGGCTGGCGGTGGGACCTGTCCTGGAATCCAGGGGTGCTGGAGGTTGTCCCAGGCCCTGCTGGGATTGTCTGTGGAGGGGTTACCTCAATTCCCAGTTCAAGGGTCAAAACCGTTCCACTCTCAACCAGCTCAAGAGGTCTGAGCCCTCTGCCTTCTGCCCATCATGGATGATCCTGGTTGGTGGTGTTGGACATCCCTGGGATCCCCTTGGAGAAGGCTTTTCTTTACATCTCTGAAGTTGTTCTAACCCAGACACCTGTGTTTGACCGGAAACCAGTGCAGAGCTGTAAGACAGTTTAGCACCGTCAGTAAAACACACACTGAGTGTAAAAACCAAAATGTTCCAGAGCTGTTGGCCCCTGAGTTGGGTGGGGCCGTTTATTTATGGACAAACTATTGTGTCCCTTTTCATTTTACAGCAAGAGGACTTTGGCTTTTTCTTTTCAGCTCTAATTAGGAGAATGTTCTGGAAGTTCAATATTTATTGCCTGCATGTTAGTGACAAAATGAATGAAATCGAAAGTGGTAAGTGATGGTTATAAACTTGCTCGTGGAGTTTGGAAGAGGTTAAAATTAATCTGTGACTAAATGAAGGTGTTTTGGTGAATTCTCATCTTGTTAAAAACATTTAAAGAGCTGAATTATATTCACAAAATGAAATAAAATAGATTCTTTAGATCTGAGAGCTCTTAAGACTGTTCAAAACAAGGTGGAGAGCCTTGCCCCTGCAGATTTTGGGTCAGCTTACAACACTTTGATTATCATAGGATACTTAGCACAAACCCCTTACTGTTGTTTGGCTTCTTGGGTTTGGGTTTTTTTTATTTGGTTGGTTAGATTGTTGAGGTGTTGCTTTTTTGTTTGTTTTTATGCTTCTATTTTTTTAATCAAAGGGCCTTCTTTTCCTTTCCAGTCCTTTAAATTAAACAGCGTAACAGTTCTTCTTACTGCTTACTATTTCAGAAAAGGATTTTATCTTTGAGAAAAAAAAAGGAATTTATTATCCTTGTGCATTGTTGTGTAGTGGCAGCTGATGCCACTACAGTTACCTCTTATTGCAGTGAAAACAAAGAAACTTAATTTTCCTTAAAATCTGGTTAACTGCTTTGTCATAATAAACCAACTGATCTCTTGATGCATTAAGAAATGCAAGTGCTGAGTTAGAATAGCACTGTTTGTTTTTACATAAGAGATATAGATGAGAGAATAAGAAAATGTGTGTAAGAAACTTTTCCTTACCTATTTCATTTCCTGTTATCTCTAAAGTAGGGGATGGAAACCAAAAATTTCCTCAATCATCATGGTGTTTCTGCCTCAGTAATTTCTCCTAATAAACCTTTCTCTGCACTCACTATTTCTTAACAAGAAATTGCTTTGAGCTATTAATTATACAAGGATTTCTCTTTTTTATCCAATTCTCTCTCTGGCCTATTATCTCTGTGGAGCAGCAAATAGCAATTCAGATAGATGTGTATCATTACTATCTAAAATGTTGCAGGACTGAGGGTTCGTTGTAACATCCCTTTTGTTAAAGTATGTAGGGTTTCTAGATTTTTTAGTGTTATCCAGCAGACTGGGAAGGCACTGGGAAGGGAGGTGCTGGCATTGTGATTCCATAAAGCCTTAAACAACTGGACAAAGTGCTGGCCTGTCACCTTGGTCTGCAACATCCTCCGGGAAGTCTCACCGATGTGCTTTAAAACATCTGCACCCAATTATCACCTCTGCCATTCACTTCTTGTTGCAGGGTGGGAGCTAGGAACCATCCCTTCCCCAATTCCCATGGGATTTTGTCAAGCTGGATGCTAGATTTAGAGAGCAGAGGTACAGGGGCACCTAGAGTTAGGAATGTCCACTCTCTTCAGCTTGAGAATGTCAAAGCTCTCAGGTATTTTGCCCCAAGCTGGTTGTGCCTCCAGACTCTGCTGTAGACCCCTGTGTTTTAGCTGTGCCTCCAGTGATGCAGACTTGTGTCTGTTTGCTCTTTGTGCACAGGGCTTCCAGGGGGTGACTTTTGCTTCTCTCTTGTGCTCAGTGTAGGGCGTTTTGCCCCATTTTTAAATCTGAAAGTTGATATCCAGATGCCAGCATGCCAAGGGAGGGAAGGCACAGCTGAGCCTGGGGGTTCTAAAGATGATGCACCTGGGAAAAATCTCTGGTAGAAAGGTGAGAACAGGTAAGGCCGTACCTAGAGAGATCTCTTGTCTATTTTGTGACTGAAGTTCCCTCTCACTGCTGCCTGTGGTAGAATTTGCCTTGAATTCATTGTAGCTGCAGTTTCTCTACAGCTGGTGAGTCTCTGGGGAGGTACAAAGCTGCGTGGTCAGCTTTGAGTTGTTCAGTCACAATATCTGAGAGCACTGGGCACAAGCACACAAGAGTTGTCCTTGACGAGCAGGGTCCCGAGTTGTGATGGCTGCAGCTAATTCCCCTTTGGAATTTTGCTCACATTGTGAAGCAGCTGTAAAATTTCAGCCTTAATGTGTGCTACCTGGAGAATTTCAGTCTGAAAATATAGTACATGGTTATAAAAAAATGGTCCCAGGAACCATAAATTTTTTTTGCTATGTCCTGACAAAAATGATAAAATTTCCAGATGCGTCAGTGCTTTCCAAATTGAGATCTTCATCTGGCAGTATTATAAAAATGATTTAAAAAAAAAAGAAAAGATTTAGTAACAAATACTTTTCCCTGGATTTATCTCCTATTTAATATTGTAGCAGCCAAGACTTTTATGTCAGAGGATCCTAAAACTAAGTTATTGTTAGAATTAATCACAAAAAAGTTGTCATGCCTACCAAGCACCCAGAACCAACCAGTAGCACTTCAACCCTTCTCAGGTTTAAACCTCATAAATTTCTCAGCTTTTCATGCTTAATATCCAACACCCTGTTAGCAGTGCTGTGGTGCCAGCACTGCTCCTCGTGCACCTCACCAGGGAACTGTGTCCTGGGAGTGGGGAGTGACCCTGGGTTGAGGTTGCATTTGCTCAGGAAAGTGTTGTACGAGCAGCAGGTCTCCTGCCAGACCCCACCCAGCAGGAGCTTGTCTAGGAATGGAGTGGGTTTGGTTTTCCTTTTGCCTTTTGAGATCCTGGTTTCTAAGGGTGGCAGTTGTCCCTGCAGGGAATCAGCACCCAGGCAGGACGCTGCAGCAGAAGCAGGGGGTGAGTGCAGCACTGACCCCGCAGGTCAGGGGACCTCAGAGGTGACAGGGACAAATCTGAGGGGGCTGAGAGGTGCAGGGAGTGGGGATGGGAAAGGGCAGCAGCTGGATTGAGATCCAAGGAAATGCACAGCAGTGAGGGAGGAAGCAGTGCAGAGTGTCAAGGCTGTGGTTTGTGTGCAGCTGCCTACCCAGCCATGAGAGGTGAGGCAAAAGGAGGAGTTAGCAGTTGTTTTGTATATTTGTACATTTTCCCACTGTTTGCAACAGTCACTACAGGAAACATCTTGAGCAGGTTGACCATGATGTCAGATGTGTAGATACTTCATGTCCACCAGAATCCCTTCATGCAGTTTTAAGCTTTATCTGCTTGTCCTGCAACTTTTTATCTGCTGCATTGCTGTGGGTTTGCTGGTCCAAAGCTCCCAGGAAGGAGGTGTTAGCACTGAGGTGTACTGGATTCCTGTTCCTATGTGTTCTCCCACCCATGCAGAATTCTCCTTCTTAGCATCTGCTGAGACTCTGATTAACTTTCCTCAACTCCTTTCAAATCTGGTCCTGAAAGAGCTTCTGACTGGATAGGTACAGCATTCCATTATCTATTTTTGCTGCTTCCTTTATCAAAGGTGATAGTGTCTGCCCTAGAAATAAAAATATTTGGAAATGTTTGTTATAGAACATAACACATTGTACACTATCTGTTGTGTAAGACTTCCTGGCAATGGAATTGCTGAAAATTAAACCCACAACCATTATTCCCCCAAACCCACAACCTCCTGAAATCTCTCTCACAAAAACTCTGTCAGGAATTATTTTGTGCTTAAGTTTCTTTAATATGTGCTCAGTCATAGGATTGCTCAGGGATCAACCCTAGTGAGCATAATTTGGAGCCCCACAGAGCTTTTAGGCTGCACATGGCACACATAGAATGTACTGGAATGTGCTGAGCACCTCCCGTTTTTTGCAGTCTCTGTTCTGCCAAACTTTTCCCTTTCTTTATTTTTCCCATCTACTTTATCTTTGTGGCTTACAAGTTCAGATGCAATTCTCATCAGGCTTTCAGTGAGAAAATGCAGCTGGTGCTGCAGAGCTCACCGGAGATCCCAAGTGGGATCACCCAGTGAGGGTGTGAGGAGGGTCCTTCCTGCTCAGAAGAGATTCCCATGAGGGGTGGTGGCTCACTGATGAAGAGGATAGGTCTGAAAGGGTAGATGTGCTTCAGAACATCCCAGGGAGTCTGCAGAGAAGCTCCTTGGCCCTTCTCCAGTGGGGTCAAAGTGGCTCAGAGACACTGTGCGGGTTTGTTCCTTTGTTCTGGTTATTCCCGGTTGGAGCAGCAGATCCCACCCGTTAAAGCAGAGCAGCCTTAGCTGCAGGGACTGAACAGTGCCCCAAGTTCTGATTTGTTGGGCAGCACAGAAAATTATCTGCTGGCATGAAAATGAAAAAAGAAAAAGATAAATGAAATAAAACGAGGTCCTAATTTTGTTATGGGGATAAGAAGATCTTACTGCACCAAAATTCGCTAAATCCGTCAAGTAGAGTGAATCCACCAAGAATTGTGATGTGAGAGTCACCAGGGCTGCTGCTAACCAGAGACAGGGATTTGTGGAAGTGGTTTCCATCTTTATGTGGCATTTCACAGTTAAAAGGTGCTTCTGTCTTCTCTCCTGCCAGGTTTTGTAAGCAGAGCTGAGCAGTTGCTGTACTGATGTCTCAGTAACAGCAGCACCATCCTCATGTGAGCTTTGCTCTTCTCAGGGCTTTGAGTGACAGGTGGAACCACTGAAAACAACATATTTCAAGACTCTTTTGGCCTCCTTCAGAGCTCTGTTAAAATACTTTGTTATTTATATTTAATCTGCCTTCTTGGGGTTTGATTTAATGAAGAGGATTTTTGAAATCCAGAGGGTATGGGATCACACACTTGCACTTGGGCAGAAATTGAAAATGTAATAATACTGTGAACTCCTGGCTCTGACTGATTCTTCCTGTGCAGGGGTTCCTCACCTCCTGAGTGATTCCAGAGCAGCCAGCACGTGCAGAACCTGGGTTTGTGAGGCTGCCACTCAGTGCAACCTAAAAATTAGGCTTTAAAATTGGCACCAGTGATATGTCCAAGCATAGCTGCCTTTCACCACGGTGGCCATCTCGTTTTCTGCAGTTTCAACACACACCCATTGAGTTAATACAACACTGATAACAGAAAAAACCAAAATTACACAGGTTTTTCTAGCTTGGGATAGGCCTTTTTCTGCTGGATTGCTCCTGTCTGTGTTTTCCCCTACTTGCAGCCAATGGTTTTTCAGTTCCTCACATTTGAGAAGTTCATTTCAAATTGTTAAAACATCCCATCTGACCTACAGAGATTAGGGCTCCTCAAGTACAACAAAAAACTGTTCCTTGTTACTGAAAACACTTGAAAAGATTTTTTGGGATTAATTCTGTGATTGGTTTGGGTTTGGTTTCTTTGGCGTGGGGTTTTTTTTGTTGGTTTGTTTTGGGATTTTTTTCGTTTTGTTTTGTTTTGTTTGTTGGTTTGTTTTGACTTGGTTTTTGATTTTTTTTTAAAGGTAAGTTTATTTCTAAGCTTTTTCTTAAGGTGCACTTAGCATAGACACAGTACACTACCCAATATATAAAATTTGTCAAGAGAACTTCCCAAGAAACTTCTGACGTGCAAAAAAAAGCTACTGAAATATTCATCATATGTTACCTGAAATATCTTGTGAATAATGGGCAGATACTGTACCAGCAGGTAATCTCTAAAATAACTTAATCAAGTAGCAACTGGTAACATTGCGTGATGTTCCTTCTGGGAATAGTGGCAGGCAGCAGAAATGTTGATTACTTGGCCCTTTGCCTTTCTGGTGCTGAATTACTGAAATCACAGGGAAACTTTTGCATAAGTGCACATAATTCTCATTTTTATTCTTAGATGTTAATATTTTTTGACTGCAGAAAATGCAAGTCAAACTTTTCCCACATTTTCACTGAGGTTTCTATCTGGTTTGGATCTGTATGGGTCCTCTGTGTAGGAATATTTTGCTAATTTGCAGCAGACTGAAAAATGTGTAAGCAAAATATCCATGACACATGAATGCACATAGGTAAGATGTTTCTTAAAATTAAAATGTGTGCTGCTACAAAAGACAGCACAAATCTAAGCTGCATCTCAGAATCTTAACAATTGAGATTTTTCGTTTGATCTTGCAAGATTTATCAGAAGACTTGATTTAGTTATACTCCTGCTTATTATAGCGAAGATGCTTACGGATAATAACCTGTAAAGTTTTAATTTGGTGGTAAAAATAAAATAATGAGATATATATATTTCCTTGGATCCAAGCCTTTGGTTTTGCACTTGGAATGTTAAAGGAGCTGTGAAATTGCTGATTTGTATCCCCAGGAAACATGGAACACCTGTGTTTTGGCAAAGGTCTTTACTGAAAAGGAGAAAATCGTTTCACAAGACATGTTCTCCAGGACTGGTCACAACTAGGAGGCCTGGGTCAGCTTTAGATTAAAATGGAGTTAGTTCCAATCTTGAACACTCTATGAACAGGATTATGGGAAAGTTTTAAACACAGATTTCCCTTTATGAGTGTATTTTTCAAGTTTTAAACTGGGACATCTTATTCTGTCCCTCAGTCACTTGGGGACATGAGCTGTGGGTTTTTGAGCCTGTCACACCGTAGGTATAAATCGAGATGCAGATCCTCTGAATTGTACCTTTGTGAATACAGAATGTCGCCACAAGAATCCTTGGACCTTGTCCCAAAACTGCTCCAAAGACAAGTCAGAGTATTCTGCTTCTGAATGTTGAACCTACAGATAGCAGTGAGGAGCCCCACGACTGATTACTGGGGGAGCAGTGATCTGGCTTGGGGAGTGCTGGACGCCCTTTCCTGACTTTTGCGCTCATGAATGTGGGTTAAAGAAAACTCTGCTAAGAAAACAAACCCGTTTGTTCTGCTCTTTTCATAGCACAGCCATCTGCTTGAGGCACGCAGGAGCTGGGAAGAGCTGCATTTACCAGCCTTATGTAACCAAGAGAGGGCTGGGCTTTGGGGCTCGGGACATTTTGGCTGCAGCAGCCCTGCTTCAACCCAGGCAGGAGAGCAGAGTGTTCTTAGAGGTGCTCAGCCCCTCTGCCTTTGGCCTGCTTGGCTGGGTGAGTGAGCAGCTGCCTGACAAGCAGAGAGATTTAGCACTGCTAATTAAAATCCCGCTGGGGGGGCCAATTGAAGTCTACACAAAACAAACAGAGAATACTTCCTGAAGTGCTGAGAAAAGGTGTAGCCAACTGCAGCCCCTCAAGTTCCAGGAACGCAGCGAAGTTTGGCCATAGAGAAGTTTTGATGGGGTTGCACATATCCTAAAATAGCCCCTTATTATGACAATGCCTTCTGTGTCATCGCTGCTGTATAAATAATGCAGCTTGTCATCCATAACTAGGGAAATAAGTGTTTTGCTTGTGCTCTGCCAGCACTGTGTCCTCCAGTACCTCCTCATTTCACGCTGCCACGCGCAGGAAGCAAATCACAGCAGGGAGAGGGGGCAGCCTGGGATCCTGTGCTGTAATTTGGTGGTGGGCTTTTGTGTGTGTGTAGACAGCTGCTGTTTATTCCTATCATGCATATTGCAGTGTTCTCAATTTGCCTCCCACACCAAGTTGTATTCCTGTATTCAGTTGAAAGGGCACTTAAAAAGCAATGTGTCACTTCCCTGTGCTCGCAGTCAGTGTAACAAAGACTTTATATTTTCCAGACCTGCAGCACAGCATCAAATACATTTTTAATTTAGGTTAGTGAGTATTGAGGCCAGAAGGATGTAGAAAATTTATTATCTCTTCTTATATGACTTCATCTGTAAGTTATCGCTGTGTTGAGTCCGGCTGGACATTTGTATGTGAGTCTGCAACTCTACCTTGAGGGGAAAAGAGAAGGAAATCATGTCTTGAAGTCTTCTAGTCATTCCTCTTGATAGCTTGCTGCACTGGTTGCTTGCCCTGACTCTTAAAATGTGTGCCTTAATGCAGTCTGATTTTTGTTTGGATGCGGTGTCCTGTTTGCATCCTCCCACCTCATTAGAAAGTTCCTTTTTGCACAGCACTTTATTCCTGGGAAGGAGCCTCTCTCTGCTTTACTGCGCAGAGGTATTTGGGAAAGCCCAGGGAAAGTATTGACATGCCAGTGGGATGCTGCTCCTGATCTCATTAGTCTGTCTTGAGGCCCTCCCTCCTGTTTTTCTGTGTTTAATTAGCAGGGCTGCAGCTCGGAGCTGGCAGGGCTCTGAGGGGGATTTAGGGCGGCCCTGAGTTGCTGCTTTAAGGGGTTAAATACACCAAAATTTTTCAGGGTAAATGTAAAGCTCTGTTCTTTCAGCACTCAAATATTGCCCTGCCATAACAGGTCTGTTCATTCTGGAGATTCAAAAATGAGCTCAAAGGAGTTTTGAACTTCTCAGGTTTTGCAAGTCTTAAAAACCTGGGAAGCTGGGAAGGGTCTGGAGCCCAAGGAGAGGCTGAGGGAGCTGGGAAAGGGGCTCAGGCTGGAGCAAAGGAGGCTCAGGGGGGCCCTTGTGGCTCTGCACAAGTCCCTGACAGGAGGGGGCAGCCGGGGGGGTCGGGCTCTGCTCGCAGGGAACAGGGACAGGAGGAGAGGGAACGGCCTCAGGCTGGGCCAGGGGAGGCTCAGGTTGAATTTTAGGGAAAAATTTCTTCACGGAAATAATTGTCCAGCCTGGCACAACTGCCCAGGGCAGGGGTGGACTCCCCATCCCTGAAGGGATTAAAGCCATGTGGATGTGGCTCTTGGGGACATGGTTTAGTGGTGGCCTTGGTAATGTTGGGTTAGTGGTTGAACTTGATGGTCTTGACTGGTCTTTTCCAGTGTAAATGATTCTGTGATTTTAAAGTGGAGTGAGGTTAGGAGGCTGCACTACACTTGGTATTCTGTAGCATTATTTCCAGAAAAATGCTGTTTCTCCATCTGTGTAATTGGTGGATTGGATGGGACAGGAGAGAGTAACACCAAGTAGTCTTAATTCACAACTGAAGTGCGATATCTCGGGCAGTAGATGAATATTATTGGTGTTATATATTTTCCTGCATGGCACGCGTGACTTTTTATGCAGGAAATGGTTTAGAAAATATTTTTTTATCAAGTTGAACCCTGACAACTTTGTTGCAGCAACTTCCTTACTTTTTCCCATTCAGAGTCTTTGTAAAGTTTCCTTAACATGTGGTGTTTTCTTGGAGCACCGTTTTTATTTTCCAGAGCTTTTATCATGTGAGATGCTTTTCTCTGAGGTCCCTCTGATCTGTCCATCTCCCAAGCCTGCTGCTCCCAAACACAGGCACTCTGGCTGAGATCTCGTGGGACTCGGATAATCGTGCTTATTTTACATACTCAGTGCTGTGACCTAAATAGCATCACTTTTTATGTGACAGGGTTTCATTGTCAGCTTGCACTCAGTGCATTAGCCAGCCTGACACCCAGCTCTGTCTCTGAGATGCTCCTGCATGGAATCTATTCACGGGGAAAATCCTCCCGGCCTTGTTCAATTTAAACTCCTCGCATCTCCCAGCAAAGTCAGTGGATCTCAGTGGGAGCTGCCAGATTAAGTCTGAACAAAGACCTCAGGATTTGGTTCCCTGTCGGTGCATTTGTTTGTTTCTTTCAGCTGAGACTATTTGTCATTTGTTTGTATTGAATCATAGGACAAATTCATTTAATTATTTTGGTCCCTCAGGTTCTTTGACATCTTGCATACTGTTTAGGGGAGGTGTAAAGCCTGGCAGTTTTCTCTCTAGTTTCTTATATTTAATAATAAGAAATAATCAGCTTGTTCTGTTTGTATTCTAAATGCATGTTTGGATATTTTGAAGAGCTTCTTCATCATAAAAACTTGCTGTAAAACCTGCCTTTTTCAGGCAGGTTGGGAGAAAACCTTCCAAAGAAAACAAAACAAGTAAAAAATCCCTGTATCACACAGATGTACTTCTGGGGGGAAGAACAAAATAACCCCAGAACTCCAAAACCAATCTGTGCTCTTAAAGACTCTGTGTTTGTGTGTTTAAAAATAAAGGTATGAAGTGAAATGGGAAAGAGTTAGAAAAGAGTTACTTTGTGCTTCTATTTTTGGGTGTGATGACACATAGAATTATGTTATATAGAACCCATTTCCTCTCCATATTTACATGAAATCTGCAAATATTTGAAGTAATTGTATCTCCTGGCATACATATGTGAACTGGTGAATCATGTTGTGAGCTGATATTTAAATCAGTTGCAAAATACTGGTGTTTTGCAAAATCAATGTCTTAAAGACTGAATTTGTCGCTGATTCTTTTTTTCTTGAGGTAAAATCAGCAGCTTTGTCTCTTTCCATGATTTAGAGTCACCTGTTCAAAGAGAATCACAGAATGGTGTGGGCTGGGAGGGATCTTAAACTCATCTTGTTTCCACTCCCTGCCATGGGCAGGGACAACTTCCACTGTCCCAGGGTACCCAATTTGATTATTTATATGATGTCTATCCCACAGCAGTGCATTTGGGACCCCCAGGCTGTGTTTGCATGCTTAGATATCCACCCTAAAACCTGGTGCAGAGTTTGGGGCTGGAGGAAAGTGGGAATGACTTAGAGGGCTTTGAAAGGGACTGATCCTCAGCTGTTGAGGCCAGAGCGAGCTGTGGAGTGGCATCCTTGAAGTGCATCTTTGAAAAGTGATATTTTTATTTATTCATCGAGTTCATTGAGTGGAACACTGACCTGTTGGAAGAAGAGCTGTGTGGGTCTGGTGCAGAAGATACTCTTGTGTGAGTATCTCCCATCACAGCCATTCCTGCAGTGCAATATCAGTGCAGAGAAACAGCATGAATTTTATCAACTTTGCTGCTGTGGATGCCCATGAATATGAAAGAAAAAGGCTGAAAGTTTGAAGCTTAATCTGCAGTGTTCTTTGTTACTGTCCTGTCCTTTACTGTCCCTTTTTGTCCATTCCTCCAATTCATAATTAAAAGGGAGGAAAAAATAGGAGGAGGAGAAAGAAGGAAAAAAAAAAAAATGAAATCTTTGCAAGACTTTTGGCTCTAATTAGATTTTCATTAAGGTTTTATAAAATCTATTACACAAATCCTTGTAAGAAATGGGAGCACAGTTCATGGAGATGATTAACAAATTGGCTTAATGAACTTATCTTGAACCTCTCAGACCCACTGAGGAATTCTCACTCCCCTGAAGTGTTGGAAGGAAACACATCCAGAGTGTCAGTTCTGAGCAGTGTAAGGAGGAGAGATGAGATCAGATGGGTCCCGCCGTGTTCGTACTTTTCTGGGAGCGCACATCCACAAGCCACACTGAACTGTCACTGATTTGACAGCTGCAGCAGTGAAAAGCCCCGTGCAGGCAGGCTCAGACCGTGGATTTGTGGCAGCTGAAGCAGTTTTACCTTGAACAGACTCACTGGGGTTGTGCCGTGGAAAGAGGAGTGCCGGAGCCCTTATCTCGATTTGCACGGGGAGGGAAGGGAGAGCAGCCCTTGGCCCTGTTTGTTTGCACTGCTGTAAATCCCAGCACTGTAATCCTGGAGTGACCTGCTCAAGGGCTGCCAGAAGACACCCCAATCAAGATTAGAACTGCCAAAACAGAGGGTACTTCCAAAAATTATGTCTGAGAGGGGAATTAAGAAATTGCTTTAACTTCCACGTCTCTAGGATGGTCAGATGACAATTCCTAAAACTCCTCTATGGTTTATGCAATGATATATATATATATAATCTCAAAACCTTTTACAAAAAAATGACATTTCTTGATGTTAAGCAGGCACATGTGGGAAAGGTCTCCTACCCAGGTTTTGTTTTGGATGGTGTGCCTGGTGTCTGACTGTTCTGGGATATTTAGGTTTGAATATAAGAATTTAGACCATGTGTGGTCTAAAAGCACAGGTGAAAGCAAACTTTCAATCAGGAATTTGGTCCTGGGTCACCATGAGAAACACCCATCAAAATTACATTCTTTAAGGAATATTACTGAAATGTAATGACTCCAGACAGGATTACCAGATCCACTGGGACACATAACTCCTGATGGAAGTTCTGGCTCCAGAGCCATGGCCCTGCTCTCCCTTCTTTCTCATATGGTCACTGCCTTCCGCTCTTGTTGATAGTGGAATTAGTGTTGTACAAGTCAGGGAGGTGCCTGACTGGTTCTGCTTTGCTGATGGGCTGTTTTCTGCTGGATCATTCCCATCCAGGATGTCTGCATGTGCTGTTTGCCCCAGCACAGCCCCAGTGAGGGAGGTGGGAATGTGTGGCTGAGGAGAGCCCAAGCCCTGGCACTGCCTGGTAGCTCTGCTCCTGGATGTTCCACCTCACTCAGCTATTTCAGCCTGAGAATTAAAACCCTGCTATTGCCCCTTACTGGGAGGGAGTAACACCACAAATCCTCTTCTTGGCTCTGTTTAGCCCCTAACTCAGCCGTATGGGATGTCCACGGTGCCATTCTCCCATCCATCTGTGCAGAAACACGAGCAGCAGCTCCTTTGCTGTTCTCCAAGTGTCGCCTGTGAGTGGGAATTCAGCAGGGAAAAGCAGCTCCCTGTGTCACTGTCTGTCCCCACAGAACAGGAATCACAGCTTGTCCTCATTACTGCTGCCTCTTGCCAAGCTTAAAGCATCTCCTTTTCACTCATTGGAGAGGGTTTCAAATAGTTGGAAGAAGCAGAAGTTCTGGAAAGCCAAAGTTTGGGAATGAGGCAGCAGCGCGCTGGGTGTTGTGCCCTCCTGATCACCAGGCCTGGTGCATGAATCAGTGTCCGACACTTGTCAACACGGTATGTCCTGGCTTCTTTTGGGCATTGTGCTCCAGCGTCCTCATCTCAAAATTCATCTGGGACTTGGAGCTGTGATCTGCTCACTTTTTGCCAACACTTATCTGCAGGATACAGCAGCGTTCCAATAATGTACAGCACCTCGTCTCTAATCAGGGCTGTAGGAGATAAGCTTGGATATAGGTATTTTGCCAACTCTAAATACATATTAGGAAAAATCTTTTGTCTTCATAATATCAAGGTTAAAAAACTGCTTTGCAGTCTTACAAGTTTTTTAAAAGTTAGGTCTTTAAGGTTAAGAATTAGAAAAATCTTAGCTTGCCCTTGTAACCTTGAGCTGCTTCTTGGTGCACACGCACTATTTTACAATTATTTTAATTGCAGAATAGCAATCCTAGCTTCACATCCTGCAGTTCATAAAGGTTAAGGAATTGCACCTGAGGGCAACAACTGTGTCACATCGAGACTTTCTTAAATGTGTCTCTGCTGGAAGCAAATATGCCTTGCTGTTAAAAGGAGAATTTGTTAGTCAAATGCACTGGGACTGTCCTGGTGCCATCCATGTCTGGTCTCACAGTAACCTTAAATGTAATGCGGAAATGTCCCTTAAGGTAGCGTTAACTTTACTTTTTAATTTCATATTAAAGTTCTCTGCAGTTCATTATTTATTTATTAAGGAGCAGGATGAGGCTTAATTACTGGAATGGGGAATAATGCAGAGCTACAGTTGAGGGCTGGTTTTGGGGTTGTTTTCCTGCTGCAGGAAGTGCCAGGACCCCACTGTGGGCACACAGATGGCTGAGCTCACAGCAGGGCACTGCAGCTCTTTAAATTATGGTGCAAAAGAAACCTTATTCCCTTAAGGAACTGAGCATCTCATTTCTGAGGATCACGCCAAAAGCTGGTAAAATGTGTGGCACTGGGTTCCTTTACCTTGAATGAACTGTCCTGAGAACTGGAGAAGTTGGAAATTTGGGATACAGGCCAGATCTTGTGTATGCAAAGAATATCGGTAAAACTGGAGTAAAGAAACTATGGCCCTTTGTTTCCACTGCAATCAACCTCCAAATCCTTAATGAGTTTACTAGGACAAGGATTTGCCCAGTGACTCATCTGCAGACAGGAGCAGGACTGGACTGATAAAACTCAAATGATGTATTTACTGATGAGATTTTAGTTTTGATAGCAGGACATGAATATTAGTATTTAATATTTGCAGCAGCTTTTTGACATTCTATGCCTTGACACTAAGGACTTTTACTTGTAGATGACAATTCCAAATATCAGGAAGCAGAGGTTTCTTGGGGAAAAAACCCCCAAAACTGTGACAGCAGATGCAGTCAGGTATGTAAATAAACACAAAATAGAGTGCAGGCTTGGTTTATTTAAGGGGTTTCTACTTTTTTGGTGGGGGAAAGATGACCTTTCAGAGGGTGAATATTTGTGTTTTACTGAATCACAATTTTTAATTTTATTGTATATTTTGATCTCTAGTCACCAAATTGTTCATTGGCAATAAACAGATCTTTGAAACTGTTCTCAGAGGAAACACACAGGAAATTCTATTGCCTGTTTGGTGACGTTTACTTGAAAGGACTTGCTAATTATAAGAAGAGCAAGTTGGGACAAGTATTGTAATTATTGACTATTAGGATTTTTAAGCTGGGTGCTCGAATGATCCATCTTAGATCTATTTTTGCACAACTCCATCTCATTGTTCTCATACATGACATTAAACGATTCATGTGTTTTCTTCTCTTTTTCCTTCTTACATCTGTGAATTGCATTATTTTGGGGGACATTTCCAGCTTAATTTATTAAATCTCTCTGTGTATTTGTTTCTCTCTTTCTTCATTCAGAGATTGTAAAATTCAAGTTACTGAGTATGAGTAGATGGAGTAAGGCACTGCAATCCAAGGAAGCTTTGCTGGTGGAAATGCTGGATGTCAGTTTAATGTGGTTTATTGCACAGCCTACATAGCAAAAGCTTTTATTTTCATTCTCCTCATCATTTGGCTTTCCCACAGCAGCAGTTGTGGATGCACTGGCGCTGGGAGACACTGGAAACCATTCCACTTCCATCAAGCAGCCCTGGCTCTGAGCAGCAGTGGATGGCACAGGGCTGAAAATCCCCCAGAGCCTGTGGAACTCAGAGCTTCCCTGTACCTGTTGCTGCCCCAGCCACAGGGACATTTGAATTGTGTTTGTTTGGCTTTTTAAAATCTGTTGTAGTTGACTTTTCAACCCAAAGGCATAAGCTATTAACATCTGTTCAGTTTTATGAAGAGAGCAAAAGAATGCCTTGTTTTTAAAATAAAGATCGATTCGTCTCTGGCATTTTGGCTGTGGTGACACAAGGTTCTTAACTTGTCGAGCAGTGAACAAAGACATTCATTTTTCTGTTCTCCCCTCCCTCAGTTATACATTCTCAGTTAAAAACTCCATTTTGATTAATATATCTACAGTTTTCAGGCCTCTCTGTAGAGCCACACACATTTTTGTTCAGCACACTTTTTTGGCAGTTCTTGTTGGCACAACTTCTATGACTTGCATGCTAAAAAAGAAATAATACAAAAAAGGGAGAGAAAAACAAGAATCATCTGACTTTGGGTTCATAAATGAAGATGTCAAAACTCTCCTCAACTTCAGTGTTGTAACATCAGTCATCAGAAGTTTTTATCCAAGAAGTTTCTTCTGTTTAGATCCTTCCAGCAGAGAATTGTCATCAATGTATTACATGTGAAATTCCCCTCTGGACTGTCCCATCCTCAACAGCAGAACCAAAAGCAGGATTGCTCCTGCTCCCTGGAGGAATTAACACCCCCAGTGCTCCGTGACAAGGACAAATCCCAGCCAGGGCTGTGCATTTTTACATATAAATTTTAAAATGGCTTTTTCTTTGGGGCGCTACTAACAGAAACTAGTTTACCTGTAAAAGCAATTCAAATTACTGAATTTCAACCTTGCAGAGAAAGAGCAGATTTCGTAGTGATTTATGTATTGCACCCTCACAGTGAATGTATAGTTTTGAAGGTAAAATGAATAATTTGTAGCTCTAAATAGAGACAGCATTTAGTGTTTAAAGCTTCTTCATGACTTTTTAAACTCTTTTCTTCAGAGAAGCTTTTTAAAACATGAGGAAAGGTTGAGAGGAGCACTTTAAACAGCTTTTCTAATTATGTTTCTGATTTTCAAACCTTGCTTCTACAAGAATATGTTAGACAATGACTAAGGGTGGATTGAGGGATTGAGGGATGCAAGTGTCTGAAGCTGTAGTGTGTTCAGTTGCTTACACCAGGGATTTCCCCTTGCCCGATTCTGACATTCCCTCTGATTATTTTTTTCAGCCTTTTTGAAAGTTTCAAATTCATTATCATTAAAAAGTGGCATCTGAGCAGCTCACGTGCTCCAGGTGGTGGTGAAATGACATAATGTGTTAGAAGGATCTGGCTGTCTTGCAGTCCAGTGAAACCAGTACCCACGAGGTTCTTTATGTGCACATGGCAATAAAGTTACTTTCTTTTGATTTAAAATGGAGATAGGTTAAAATGTGAGACAGGCTCTGCTTGCTGATATTTATCCATATTTATGATATTTATGGT
The DNA here is from genome assembly GCF_017639235.1 of Corvus kubaryi. NCBI lineage: Eukaryota > Metazoa > Chordata > Aves > Passeriformes > Corvidae > Corvus > Corvus kubaryi. Next base: position 17,570,571 of record NW_024581093.1, on the reverse strand, counting down.
ATTTTTCTGTTAAGGCTGTGTGTGCAGGGATGGAGGTGTTCCCACTGCTGCACCAGAGAGACTCACGTCCTCACTGTAGAGAGCAGCTCTGTCATGTAAACTTGGGGAGAGTGTTCTTGTTGTGTGAAAACTGGTTTCAGTAACTCAGGTGTTCTCTGAGAGCAGGCTGGGCTGTCCTTCCTGAGCCCAGCCCAGCCAGGACAGGCTGAGCCCCAAGTGCAGCCCCGTGAGGGAAGCACGAACACAGCGGGGTTCTGCCGGTGCACATCCCTGCTGGCAACTGCACATGAGGCAGTCTGTTATTCCTTTTCATGCCCATCATGTCTCAAGTTCATTCCAGGGAATTCCATGACAGTTGAAAAGGATTCATTCTCCAGAGGCCCGAGGAGCAAACCTGTAGAAGCTCTTAAGAGGAAAAAGTCGTTCTGAAGCGAGATGTGAGGCGCAGGTGCCCCTGTGACTGTTTCCAGTGAGGTATCGCTGTGCTCAGCTCAGCTCCCCGAGTGTCAGGCTGTGTTCAGAGCTGGTAGGAAGGGTTGTGTTTAGTTCTGGCCCTGCAGAGCTGAGCTGGGCTGTGTGTGCAGCCGATGGGTGCAGCTCCTGGCACAGGCGAAGGAGCCGTCCTGGCCCATGACCGAGGTCACGCTGGTCCTGCAGCCACATCCCCTGCAGAGGGGCCAGGGCTGTGCTGGAGCCCTGCAAACGTTTGTGCTCAGGCTGCATGAGTGGGGACAAGAGCCTGCGTGGTTTATTTATCTTAGAAATCCTGCCTGTACTGAGGTGCTCAAGTGTTGGGGAAGATGAAACAGGAAAACCTTGGAAATATGATTGCCTGACAAAAGATTTTGGGAATATGAAAACTACAGGCAACATCGAAATGAAAGCCACTTTTGAAATACCAGGTCTTAGTTACTGAACAACTAGAAAACAATGGTATGGCCACTGAAGATAATCCCCTCTTGATGGAACAATACCCTCTGCTTGCAGGCAGGTCCAAGGGTCAGAGCAGACCCTACTAGCTCAGCAGAAGGGGTCCAAAGAGTAGTTTTTAGAAGTTAAGATGTAACACTTTATGGTAATATAAGAACTCTTATAGGCTGTATGTAAATGCTATAGGATTTGTATCTTGTATTAGATTGGTTAGTGACAATTAGAATATTCAGTACAGAAGATGATTTATTGTATTGTAACCAGGACTTCAGGCACTCTATTCCTCTCTTCCACTTCTACTCTTACTTCCACTCTTGCTCTTACACCCTCTCTCTCTCTCTCACCTGCTTACTCTCTTGGGCCTGCTCAGAGCTGAGTCAGGCAGCTCTGAGCAGTGCCCCTATACCCACGCCTTTACAATAAACCGACTGTGTCCCAAGACCTGCCTATAGAGATCTCTCCATTCGTCTCCGTCACCGTCTCCGTCCCGACCGAACTCACCCGTAACCTACACTCAAGGCTCGTAGAGTTCCAGGACCTGGTGTCCTCTGTTCTCTTTCATTTTGTTTTTCCAGGTGGTCTTTGGGGTGAGGGAGGATACTCTCATGAAGGTGGATTTCTTTTTGTTTGTTTGTTGTTTTTTTTCTTCTTACTACTTTTTTTAAGGTAACTGCCTAGGTTGAATTCAGAAATTCTGTGTGGCAGTTGTATTTCAATGGCAGAAATGTTTGTTTGAGGGATCTGAAAAACTCCTGAGTTAGCTTTGCCAATGAAATGGTGTTGCTGTGTGGAATCATGATCTTCCTTAAACTTCAGTACTCTCTTTTAGGGAATTGAAAATAAACATAAACTGTTGTGTTTAAAAATATAGAAATTTTTGTGTGCGGAGTTTTTAGCTACCCAGTTTCTAATTCCATTAATCTCAAAACTACACCCTCCTCAGTTTTGGTCCCAAGTGTCTCCTTGCAGAAACAATTTTAGAGTAAGATATTTCTGAGAAAAATAGGTTTGGCTCTGTAAATAAACATCTATATTTTTATATATGCATGCATTTACTGTGGTGGTGGTGATTTTTGTCGTTCTGTGTATGTTTTGTTCTATTTTGTTGTAAGGATTTAATTCTCTGGAAGGTTGGGAGGGAATGCCTAAAAGTCCAAGATATTGCCTTGCCATATTCCTTGGCTCTGGAACAGCTCCTGGTGTTCTCCGTCTCTCTTTATCTGTTTAATGTCAGCTGGGTTTGACTTCCAGCCTTGCTGGAGCAATAACTTTAGTTTGGAGCCAGAGCAGCAGCTCTAGTTCTGATAGACCAGTTTTCTCTTGAAATTGCTTATTAGTATTTGGGAAGCTTCTGAGATAGAGATGCTGTAATGTGTTCATGCTTGGTTTGAAAAAAACCCAAAAAACCAAAACCCAAGAAAACAAACGAGCTTTTAAAATCAAGCTAATTATTTATGCAAGAAACTCGGGGAATTCAGTGGAGCTGTTTCCATGGGATTTGCTCACGATGTAGGGTTCAAATGGCATGTGGGAAGTTGCTACATCTGATTTCAAACTTCTCATGTGCAGATTTCCCCCCATCAGTCAAGGGGATGAAGGCTCCTCATCTCCAGTCCTACTTGGTCTTTAATTCCATGATAACAGGGGTAGTGGTTGCCTGCTAATTTCATGTGTTAGACTTTTTCCCACAAGAAATTTCAGTGTATTTAATCTGATAAATAACTAGATGTTGCTCATGATATTTCAAAAACAAATAAGAATTTTTGGACTTATAGTTGCTACCCCCCAGAGTTTTCTAAAGGTGAATCAAGGCTCAGAGATTTAATTCCCATCAGCCAGCTGCCCATGGAGCTGATTCCTAAAATGGTGCTAATGAATGTATCAACTTAGCAACAAAAAGAAGTCAACCAAGTTTTAACACTTCCTTCAGTTGTCTCTTGCGCTAAACCAGAAAACTAATTATAACAATATTCCCCTGTTTTAATTGTGACTGTGAATGACTGATGGCAAACATGTAATTAACTGATGCAGGAGTTGACATAAGACGGTTGACACCAATTTTTTATACATTATTATATGAAGACATGTAGGGAAGCAATTAGTCCTTCATTAGTTCAGAGTTATTTCAAAAGCTTTGAAATACTTTTGTGGTTAATTTTTAATCATCAAGGAAATGTATCTTCTAATGGCGTTAACTTCAGGGACTGAAATTAAACGCGCTCCCATGAGACTCATTGCAGTGAGATAAATGTCCTGAGCAGCTGCTGGGCCACAGAAGCCTTGTGAGGCTTTTGGGGCTCAGCAGGATGAGGCTCTAAAGATTTGCCTTGTTTTTCCAGTTCCTGGTGCCTGCAGAGTGTCAGAGATGCTGTGCTCCTGCAGGCTGGGGAGGAGCTGCTGCCTGCACCCACCCTGACCTTGGCTGGCACTTTTGGCTCTTTAGTTGTTGGAGCCAAAAGCAGCAAGCCAGGCTTAGGTGTTACAGGTCCCATTTAAGGTGTGCTTCACTTCTCCTTTGCCTTTCACAGTTAAAGCAGAACTGAAATGTCACCTGGCGAGGACAGGGAGCTGCTTAGCCACGGGACAGGGGATTTAGCTCGGGTTTCCTTTGGGATTCCTTTTGTCTACAATTTGTTTTCCTGTTCTCAGCTGGCTTTTGCAATAAACCTGTTATGAACTTCGACATCTTTCCATCTACTTGAAAACTCTTTTTTATTGTTTTTTTTAAGCAATTCCTGGAAAGATTATCTTGGGTTTTCACTGGCAGTTTGTCAAGTTCTTTCCTCTTATAAAATCTCCCCTTGGCTGGGCTGGAAGCAATAAACACAATACATGTGCATTGCAGTGTCATGTGGGGGATCCTCGTTCTGTGCAAAGCCTTTATAAAAACCCCTTTATAACTTACATTTATGTTGTGAAATTATAAATAGCTTATATAAAAAGTGGGAAACTGAGTTGTCAAAGGCTGGATGGGTCTCTGAGCAACCTGGTCCAGCAGAAGTCCATGGCAGTGGGTTGGAATGAGATGATCTGTAATGTCCTTCCAACTCCAACCACTCTGGGGTTCTAATGAAATAAAGCCATGCAGTAAAAAGAACCTTGTTGTGTAAAAGCTGGAGAACTCGGGGAAAACCACTTTCCAAATGCAGATGTCCTGTAAAATGTTTTGTTCGTAAATTTTAACAGATTTCTGATTAGCCATTGGAAACCTGTTCTGGAATAAGGCCAGTTCTGTTGATGTGAGCATGCCTGGAGTCTGGATAGAATGACCTTTTTGTGCATGTTGCAAAAATCTTCTTCAATGCACTATAAGCATTAAAGCTGTGTTAGGTTGTCAGCTAACAAAAATTAAAGCAGTCTGACTTCAGTAAGGACAAATTGTAACACCTGGGCCTTTGAAACAGACATGGTACTTTTCTATTTTTTTTTTTTTAAATTTTAGGAGTAATAATTGCTTTGTAATTCAGCTTTCATTATTATTTATCTAATGCTGCCGGGAGAGGAGAATTTAATTTCTCACATGATGTTTCAAGGTGCTTCTTTTCCTACTAATCTTCCTAAAATGCATTTTTGGGTGTGCTGAAATGAGCAGTGTCACATTAGATTCTTTCATCTTGGTGGCTATGAGTCACTGGTGTCCCCAAGATCACTGTGCCATACAGATTTGATAATGCAGCATTCAGAGGCAGCCTCTGAGAGGATACCTGTGCTGGGGATGTGCTTTCACCTTCTTTTGTTAGGCAGGAATAAAACTCCTCCATGGAGGTAGCTGTACCCAACACCTGTGAACAGCACAAGCTAATTATTTTTCCTGATGCATTTGTACCTTTAGGACACACTTGCAGCTACATTTGGTGGAAAGGGAATGAGGGAAAAAAGGGAATCATATTGGTCACGTTTTCAGCTGCACAAGAGTTCCTTCCCAAACATAATTTTCTGCTCTGAACAGAGGACACATTCTGAGGTACGTGGGGAGGAGAAGAGGTTGAGGATATTTATGAGGCATTGGAGACTCAAAGGAAGAGAATGTTAGTAGGCTTTTTAGTTTTTAAATGTTTTCCACACACTTTAAGAAAGTTTTGAAACAGGTTTAGGAGCAGTTCTACTGGTATCAGGTGGTTTGACAGCTTATTTGTTGTTGTACAGCAATTAGTATTGCAGAGAAGTAGAATTCAGGTGAAAATGAGCAAAAACATCACTATGCATTAAAAAAAAAAAAAAAAACCAAAAGACAAAAAAACCCCAAACCAAATCAACTAAACAAATAAAAACAAAAACAAAAAACAACAAAAAAAAAGAGAAAAAAAAAGAAAAAAAAAAAGGAAGAAGAAAAAAGGCTGGCCTCAGTTATTTGTGATTTGAAGTCTGTATTTGAAGTCTGTAGGAGTTCAGTGTAAGGAACCAAATCCTGCTTGCATGTGAGAGACAAAATTTTCAGTCTTCATTCTCCTGGCTACGTTCCAGGATCACAGATTTATTTAAATCCGAAAAACCTTGGAGACCATCGAGTCCAAGCTGTGCCCCATCCCCACCTTGTCCCCAGCCCAGAGCTCCGAGTGCCACCTCCAGCCCTTCCTGGGGCACCTCCAGGGATGGCCACTCCAAACCTCCCTGGGCAGCCCCTTCACTATTGAATCACTGTCCTGGGTGCTGTTGTGAAGCCGCTTTATTCCCTCACCGTGCGCTCGGTGCCCAAGGCCGCTGTTTCTGTAGGATGGGCCCGGGGCCGGAGCCGCGGAGCCGAGGGGCCGGTGAGCGGCTCCAGGGGCTCGGCAGGCTCGGCAGGAGTGTGCTGGGAGTGCTCTGCTGCTCTTCTGGGTTTCCTTTGTGTTCCAGCTAGCTGGGAAAAGGTTCTGTTGGGTTTTTTCTTCTTCTTCTTTCCCTTCCTTCCCCTTGCCTCACTGCCTCCCTTCCCTCCTCGCTGGTCCGGGGAGCCTGTGGGGTGGTCCCAGTTGGTCTGAGCCCGGGGGGCTGTTCCCTCTCTGGGAATTTGTTGTATTTTGAGTTTTTTGTTTTTTTTTTTTTTTTTTTTATCCTGTTCTACGCTGTTTTGTTTGTGTGTTAATAAACAGTTTGGTTTCTTTTTCCCACTTTTCACTTCTTGTGACCCATTTGTCTCATTGATGGAGGAAAAGGGGAGGCCCTTTTCCCTTCGGGGGAGACACTCACTCCGGAGTGTTTCCTCCTGAAGATTTGTCTCAAAACCCGAGACAATCACCCTTTCTATGAAGAAATTCCTCCTAATGTCCAACTTAAACGTGCCCCAGTGCAGTTTAGGTTTGAGTTGCAGGCTGAGGCTGAGTGTCACCCCAGGTCTGTGTTCCAGAAGGAGCTGCTGCCTGTGGAACAGGATGCTGCACAAGCCTCCTGCAGGTCTCTCCCTCTGCATGAAGGTTAAATGAGAATTTTGGGGAGGAAAATAACATTTTTATTTTAATTTTCTTTTACATTTTCTTCCCCTCCTCCTGTTGTCCTGGCCATCTGCATCCTCCAGCAAAAGGTGAAGGAAAATGCAGCATAAAGTACTTAGAGGGGATTGCTGAGGCCTAGGAAAGCAGCCTTTAACAGGGATGGCATTCTCACTCTTTTTCTTCCAGGGAAAAGTGGGTGGAATTGTTTATTAGTTTCCAAAGGAATCTTTTTTATGCCGTTGTGAAAAAACAAATTGTGCCAGTCTGTTCCTGAAATGTGTCCCAGCAGCAAGAGATGTCCAAGTGGATCCAGCTGGGGATGGGTTTGTGTGCAGCACACAAATATCTCAGACTCCTTCTCACACTTGAGCAAGTCTATAGAGGTGAAAGAAATAATTCTGGGAAACTGATGATCAGTGCCTGCGTTTTTTAATTTATCAAGCAGGTGGAGAAAAGGAAGAATGCTGGATGTTTCACCCTTGGGTGACACACAAGGTTGCTGATGACACAGGCGCTATTCTCCCTGTATGCTGATAACTCAGGAGCTGACAAAGTTGAGCATTGTATTTCACGAGGTACTTTAAGCATTACAGACTTGATGCTACGGAAATGGAAAAATGTCAGTCACGCTGGTATTAGAGCAGGAAAAAAGAATAAGTTATATTAAGTGACAAACTCAGTACTTAACACCAAATACTGAAGGTTGTTCCATTTTCAGTGTTTTGTTCATTCTGAGTATTAAACTTATTCTTTAATATCAAAAATAAACCCCTGCTGGTTGTCTCTACTCTCCAATCCACCCCTCTGTCCTGGGTAATGCCAGCTGACTGCAGTGTTAAAGGTGAGTGTGCAATACCACTCAGTAGTGTGACTTTTCTAGTTTGATCCTTTATATTGAATTTCTCCTGTGTATTTTGTGCTGGGAAAGGTCCATGAAGTTTTTGATTTGTAGCACTGACTGACATGAGCTCAGCTTGGCTGTGGTGAGGCACAGCTGGACCAATGTTGATGTTAGTTTGAGCAGGACTCTTGGTGGATTCTTAAATCTCTCAGGGTGGTGGCATCCACAGACCTGTCCCAGACCTTATTTAAGCAGAAACCTCAGAAATGTTGGCTGATGAATGGAATCTTGAATTCAACTTTTTCTTTACCTTTTTTTTATAGTTTTGAAAAAAAATTCTTAGTTTTGTCTATTTTCCCTTTGATTATGTATAGCTGGTCATTTTAAACATGTTTGGGTTTTTTTAAATTCTGTTCTGTAAGAATAATTTTATTACTGGCCATAGTGGGCTGTCTTAGTACTTGTAACAGAAATTCCGTGAATAATCTTTTTAACAAAAAATAGAAATCCCTCTCTGTTGGGAGTAGATATTTTCCTTTTCTGTGGGGTGTGCCCAGCCCCTGCCTGCGGGTTGGGGTCTGTGGCTCAGACCCAGGAAGCCGTGACCGACCAGAGAGAGCGTCCCGCAAGGGACAGCACCCCAGAGCTCTGCGGCGATCCCTCGGCTGCCGGGGTGCCTCTGCAGAGGGGTGCCTGTCTCAGCAGGCTGCCAGCTCTCTGGGGATTCAGTGAGAGGGATTTCAGCTCTTGTTCTGCGAGGCAAACCCCAGGCTGGACCAAGAGGACAGAGACGAGAGGCTCCTTTAGCAGTTCCGCATGAGGCAGCTTTATCAGTCCACACCCCGCGAAAGGGGACGAGCTCTCCGAACTCGAAGGGGGAGAAGGGTAGATCTTATAGGGATACAAGGGTGGGTGTGAGAGGGTAGATTCTGACTTTCGGTGGGGGAAGACATGCAGACAATCAATGTGGTTGATAAAGCAAGCTTTGTTTATTGGCAATACAGAGGCACTTATATAGTATATATCAGTATATACGCCTGTCAGTTCTTGATTGGTTTAAGCTTACAAAAGGGCATTCTTACTTCTACATAATTGGGTTAGATAAAAGACTACATTTGGCAAGCTTCTATTATTTATGTTTTGTCTTGAGAGATCAAAGTTCTCCTCCCTTCTCATGGTCAGCACATCTTTATCAGCACAGCACTGTACCTCCTAAAAACTCCCTTTTGGTTCTCAGGCCTGTTTCTCACGCAGGCATTTTCTCATGGAGGATTTTTCTCATGCAGGCCTTTGCTTGCAGGCTTTTTCCTGTACAGTTCTGTTATTAATTTGTACCCTTTATCAATAATCCATGTCCCTGATCCTCTAACCATTCTCCAACAGCTAGAAGCCAATGGGTTACAAGGAGTCTACATAGGGTCTCCCAGAGGATCATGGTTCTTGTTTTCTCTCACCCTCACCAAGGGGATTCTGCTGGGAGGTTATGCAATCTCTTTATCTCCTCCTTCCAGGGCAGGGGCTGGGCATATCCCACACTTTTCTTCTTCAAATGTAATTTGTGGCCAGAATTTTGTGCTTTGCTCTTCAGATGGAGTGATGTAGGGAATTCTTCTCTTGTGATAAAAACACTTGCTTTTGCAGGATTGAAGAACTAATTGGAGACTCAGTTAATGGTCATTTATTGAAAATGATCAATAGGCTCCTGCAGAACTGAATATGGAGCCCATTTTACAGAACTCTAATGCACTCTGAGTGCACCTTTTTGGCCTGGGAATAAATTAAGTTCCTCCCTGTGATAACTGAACCCCAAATTTACCAGAACTTTAAAGTAGAATTATAGATTATTTTTCCTTGATGTTGAGAAACAGAAACTGCTGAAATGTCTGGGGTTCTGAGCAAGAGGAATGGAAGTAGACCACAGAAAGTGAAAATAGATTAAAGATTAAATTGAGACTCACATGTAAAAAATGTATTTATGTAAATCATATGTAGATCATCCTCCTAACTTTGTGCCCTTTCAGAATGGATCCTTTCTTCCAGTGCAGTTGGTTTGGGTCACTAAATTTCTGTAGTTTTCTCTTTTGCTTTTCCTGAGAGGCTCCCATGAAGTTTTCACTTCACTGTGCCCTTGGAGGGAGGTTTGAATGAGATGATCTCTAAGTTCCCTAAACCATTCCATGACCCTGTGCTGGGTATAAAATCAATAATGCAGCTGGAAACCATTCTGTTTGTACCATATATACATAATATAAATCATTCAGTGGGTTTTTGCACCATCTAAAGTCCATTCCTTATTTTTTTAGGAATGAAGATTGAATAATTTGTAATATAACTCATGTCCTACTGAAATGGGGTCCATGGGAAGGGCTTACATAATTCCTTTCTCCTGGAGAAGCTGCAGTCCTTTTTCACCTGGGTTTGTTGCTGGCTTTGCCACCTGGGTGCAGATCACCTGGGAGTGCTCTGAGAATTCCCTTTTGAGTGGATGTTAGCAGGAAAAGCACGAGGAATTTGTTGGAAGTGACAGAAGCACTGCCCAGCAGGCTCAGGAGTGCTGCCCTCACCAGGTGTCTGTCAGGAAAATTGCAAAAAGGCCCAGGGAGATTACTTAAAAATTGATTGCAAATTGGCAGGCAGGCAGAGCAGCCACTGCTGCAGAGGAGTTTATGATTTGTTTATGTTTACCTAATCATAATTTAATCTTTCTACTGTTAACACTTAATGCTAAACTGGTTTCCTGATATCATCAATTCCCGGTATTTTGAAGAAGGTCCCAAGAGACTAAATGATAGCAGCAGTCAGACGAAACATAACTGGGCTCTAGCACACACCCCAGCCTTTGGAACAGAGTTGTCATATGCAAAATTTTAATTAATAGCTTGAATTAAAATGCTGCTTTATCTTCAAAAAGAATCTCAAGAGTTCTGGAAAAAATAAATATTGGTTTCTAAATCCATTTTCTAGTTTTCATTTACCTTTGTTACTCTGGTTCAGAGGTTTCCTTGAAGGTTGCTTGGCTGCTGGAATACAGATATACAGCTCATGTTTGTGTTTCTCTGCATCTGACTTTTCATTTCCATAAAATGAAATATTTTCCTAATGAGATTTCTATCCTGCCAGCTGCAGTGTGTCCCAAGGAGAATGCCAAAGGAAGGAGTGTGGGGAGACCAACCCTGTTCTGTAAATAGAACAGGAAAGACAGACTGCAGTAGATTCTGTTCTGTCTTAAAAGAAATAAACAAAGGTGAGGGAGGCAAGAAGGGATTCATCTCTTGCTACTAAATTCAGGTTTTCCCTTCTGGTTTTCAAAAATCTAAGACTTTAATTTATTGCCCTTATGATAATTTCAGCTCTGTACTGAAACAAAGATGTTAAATTCCGACAGGAAGAATATGTCCTTTTCCAAAGATATTTGAAGAACAATGAGGGACCAAGAAAAGAAGAAATCCCCAAATTAGCAAATCTTAGTAGTACACATTGTTCAGTATTAATTCCCTGGGAATCAGAAGCAAGATTAATATTGGCTGTTACTTCTGGCTTGCCACTTACCCAGCTTCCAGCTCACTTAAGTTCCCAAATATTGAGTGCTCTGAGCCTTTCCACAGGTGCCTGTGGCTATTAAGTGCAGGATTAACAGCATGCAAGTAGTGCTAGAACCACTATTTTGAATTGTTGCCCATCTCCATTACATGAGAAGGCTTTTTCTTGTGCGTGAATGATGCTGCACCAGTTGAGAGGACACCTGCTGCTTGCAGGATGTTTGGATACATCACAAGGATTTCTGTTCTGTGCTGGTTTGTTTCCATGGATTGGTGCCTAACTTGGAAATTCAAGCTCACTATTTGCAAACAGTGTTGGGAAGTTTCTCATCGTTTATGTTTCCAGTGGCAAAAATAACTTGGAAGAAATGGGTGATGCTTTGAATTTGGTTAATTGCTTTATTAAAGGAGGAGCTGCTTTATGAGAGGCGTGCACAGGTGTGTTTGCTGAGTGTACAGATAATATGCTGATAAATGCTGATAAAGCTCTGTTCATCTGTGCCCAAGGAGTAACAGAGCCCACCGATTCTGCTTTACTACTTTTGACCCACCTTCCTCTCAACATTTCAATATTTGCTGTGTAATGGCATAAATAAGTGTATATTCCACTTAGGCCTCACTGAGCTATCCCAGTTACAGCTCTGCTTTGGCAGATCTGCTCTCCCCCACTCACAGCAGTGGGAGTGTGTTCGAGGAGCAGAACTGGAGCTCAGTGTACAGAATGTCTTTCATGTCAATATTCATAGGGGTTTTTGTTATCAGGAAGGGCTGCTTGGAATTATGGCTGGAATTATATAAAATTCTAGGTGTCTGGAAGAAGAAAGCACCTTGCAGTTGGGAATCAGGAAAACGTGAGCTTATTTAGTTCAATTTAACATGTGACTGAGGAAAGGAGGGTGGCCAGGGCTGAGTGGCAGACAGCAGAGTGCCAGCTGTGTCTGTGGGGTGCTGGGGAGTTGGGAAATGAAGGTGTTTGACTTGTGGAGAGCCAGGAATTGGCTCTTTCCCTCTTGAGGCAGCAGAAATCACTGTTCCAGCCCTGCATCAGATGTCTCATCTCTATATCAGAGACTGGCGGTGTGAGGTGTCGCCTCAGGTGTCCCACTTGTGGCACAGGCTGTGCAACCGTGCTGTACTCAAGGTGGCTGAAAAGGTCCACACTGTGTTTTGATACTGATATGAAAAGAAAGAGGTGAGCAAGGGGATAGAATGCAATCCTAAAGTAATAAAAGTTGTCAAAACCTGCTGCAGTGGAAGGATAAGATGTTCCCCTCTCTCTTACTCAGCATTCCCCCTGGCTCTGGCCGGGGTGTGCTTGTACTCCTGTCACCAACATCTGGACTGGGGCTCTGGATTTGACTCGTGTTTGCATGATTCCCTGGAATGCCTGCTGTGCTGGTTTATTGTGGATGGATCCAGACTGTCAGGCTACTCTGAGAGTGAGATAAATGCTGCATGTATTTATTCCTTGTTTGCACAGCTCCCTGGAAAGTCCTGGACACAGATGTACGAAATGAAGTCTTTTCCTCAAGTTTGATATATTTGCATGCATAAGGGACTTTTGTATCAAGAATCAAAAAAATCAAGCAGCAGTTGGTGTGAATCTGGGTTAAATCATCCTGCTCGTGACATCAGAGGTTTGCATCATGCCCATATATGTGGAAAATATGGAATTTGCTTTAAGTAATACAGAAATAATATGGATTAGTCACTATGATAGCACTAAATCCAGAGCAGATTTGGCTGCATAAAAGTGCTGGGGAAGGAGAGCCATGTGCTGCAAAAAGGGAGAGAGCAAAGGGGGGTGAGAAACAATTGCTTAAGTGTGGATTCTTTTCTTGGTTATAGCTCATATCTTGGATAATCTGTTGGCCCTAAATGTGTTGAGTCATGTCATTAGATGTAAATTCCTTGTGGAAATGAAAATTGTCCAGTACAAAGGACAAGCGGTTTGGATGTGTTTGGTTTTGTCTTTTTTTTCTCCTTGGTCTGATAATTAGCTGAATGCTAAACTGGGTAGAAAATGTTTTTTTCCTACTGAATAATGATAAAAAAACTGAAATATAAAACTTTTCTAAATTTGAGAGGCATAGGTGTCCACTTGAATGGTTTTTGTTGTTTTGGTTTGAATGATGTTTCTTAGTTATTGCCATGAATTGGATTCTCTCATTAAATGGTGCAGTATCTCACTGGTTTTTACACCGACTAAAAAAAATTACAGCTATATTAGGCAGTCTTTAATCTTCAGTAATTAAATTATGAATTGATTTCACAACAATAGATGTGTAGATGTCTCCTAGAATAGATTGATAATGAATATCTGAATACTTAACACAAAGAACACACTGGGCTTTTTTCTTTGAAAGATAAGAAAAGGGTATAGATTACTGTAAAAGGGAATTTGAATGAGTGTGTTCTCTTCACATTGAAGCAATTTCAAGAATAGTTTAATGACTAAAAATATTAAGCATACTTAAATTCATATATTGAAGTATGGCAAATGAATATGATTTCATTTATTGTATAGAGTTGATTTAGTTGTGCTGAGTGAACAAAAGCCAGGTTCCATTGAGATTAAAATAGATCTGAGTTGAAAAAGAATAGTGTGAGAAACAAGCTGGGCTGTGCCTTGTACAGCCCCACCCCAGAGTGTCTGTTCCTGAGCAGGCTGCTTCTCTCTCCGTGCCAGGGTTCCATTGTCCTCCCTGGCATTCCCCCTCTCCCCTTCAAGTCCCAGGAAGAGTTTTCCTTTCAGAAAATAACCTGAGTACACTGTGTGCCTCTTGGCTTTAAAGCACACAGTAGAAGTGCCAACCTGTCCGAGAACACGCGCCTCGAGCCAGGCAATTGATTTATTGTGATAGTCCCTCTCTGCTCTGAGGAGAAAAGGAGCCATGGCAGGACCCCAAGGCCAAGGCCAGGTTCTTCCAGCACTTGCAGCAATATATCTGAGAGTGGAACCCACAGGAGCAAAGGACAGGCTCATCTGGCCTGCTCTTGTGAGGGGCTGGTGGGGCTGAAGGAAGCCAGGGGAGAGTTTCTACACAAAACTTAAGAGTGAGAGCTGGAGGGAGTGACAAGAAAGATTTCCCGCTGTGCAGCAGGACTGTGAGCAAAATAGAAGGTTATTTTTCCAGGCATGTCTCAAGCAGTTTGGGTCAAAATACTCATTGGTGTAAGGCCATTAGACTACAGAAGAGTTACCCTGGGTTAAACTTGTCCTCAGCGTGTCTGAGGCAAGGGAGGGATTCTAGCTTTGAAGAAAGCAAGCTAGAGATTTAAGTATCTCCTCCTACACTGTTGTACCTTTTTCTCTGCCTTAAAACTTTTTGCCAGCAAGCCTCTGGTTTTGACAACCATCTGTCAGCCCTCTGAGATAAAAGAGCAGAACTGCTGAAGGCTTCGCTGAGGAGCGCTCTGGAAAGCCTGAAAAGAATTGTCCACTTTTAAGCTGACCTACATTTAATTATATGGTTAGATCTTTTAAGTGAGCACTGGTATTTGAGATGGGATGAAGCCTGCAATTTCTCTAACAGCTCTAAGAATGTGAGTGCTGTGACCTCCTGTTTATTGAGGACTGATATTGTGGGCCTGGCACTGCCCAACTGCACAGGCTCACACAGCACAATGCACAACGACACAAAAGGCAGGAGTTGACAGCTTGAGATAAGCTTAAATCCTTTGCAAATGGAGTGATTATAATATATGTGCTAATAAGAGTGCCTAGAGCTTTTATTTCATACTCTGGTTGTTGCTGCAGCACAGCTGAGTGAGGGTTGTTAAAATGCTGTGAGCTTTGGCCATTGGTCAGCTGTTGCTGAAACACCCCCAAACACCCAAAATGGTTTAGGAGCTGAGTTAGGTACTGGAATTTCCCAGTCCAGGCAGACCTGAAATGAGGAGTCTATTCTAGATTAATATCAGGATGAATGAGAGTGGAGGGTGGCAAGAGTGGAGGGTGCTGAAATGACATATTTTCTTGTAAAGACAGTGGCCACTGCCTTCAGAGGCTGAACTAATTTAGTACTTGAATGCACTGAAGGAATAAAATTCTTGATACTGCACAGGCATTGTAGCTTGAGCTTTTTGCCACAGATCTAAATTGTTATGGAGATTGCTTTTGGTCCCTGGCTGCATATCCTGCTCTGTAGAGAAAAGGGTTCTGTGAGGAGCCTTTTGCTGTCGCCTGGAACAGCAGCACCTCCCAACACTGACCCAGGCAGCAGAACATGAGCAAGTCTAAAGAATATTCAGATGCTTAAAAACTTCGCTTTCCACGTTGACTGCATGCATGGATCCCAGATTTAAAATTACCTGGCAGGTACAGAAAGAGCTGAAAGCAAAACCTTTTGTCTATTAATAGCATATTTGTGCATTTAATTCTCTTTTCTCCTGCCTATCACCAAGACACACAGGGTTGTCAGGCAAAAACAAATGCCTATTTTCACAAACAGAAACAGTTTTCCAAACCTTTGTGAATACTCTCAATATTGTTTGCCTCACTTAACAGGGGAATGAAAAATGCAATGTGAGAGAAAATACGACTGAAATTGGGAACGAGACATGGGACTTCAACTTTTTCATTGCCTGATAACAAGTTCAATGCTTCATATCAGCTTCTTGCTGGCAAAGGAACTGTGAATTTGTATTTAAGGACACAGCCAGCTTAAAACATGAAAATTGAAGTTACTTTTCAGTGATCAACCTTTCTTTGAGCAAACCTATGCACAGAAGAGTTCTCTCAGTTCTGTCAGACCCAGTGGTGGAAAATGACTACTTAGAAAGAAATACTTTAATAATTAAATAGTCAACATTGTTTGGGGTAGAAATAGTGATTACAATAGCATCCTCTCTGTGCCTGGGCCTCTTGCCAATGAGACTCACATGAAAATTGATGAGTAAGCAGCAAGTTTAATATTGCAGCTTTCATTGCTTTGCTGGGAGCAGCACTACTAGCACTGGAATATATAGGAGAAATGCATTATCTTCTTGCAATTTATTTATAAGGAGAACACGTTCAGAATTAGACTTTTTATTTTCTCTTTCTGATTTGCCATTATCAGGAACACCTTCTCCACTTTTGAGGCAAATGTGTAGCTGTATGAATAGCATTGACCTTATTTTTCTGATTTGGACTCCATGGACTGTAAGAAGACTATTTTCCATTTCTGTCCTTCAAAATAAAATGGAGGAAAAGCAGTAACCCCCTGGATATTGATGTGGAGAGCATAATGGAAGCTCTTGCCCTTGTTTACAGAAGAATAATGTTTGTTATGCTGCTGAATGCTGGGGCCACTTCTTTGTTTCCCCACCCCCCTTTTTAAACTTCACAATATGATCAGAATCAGCTCTATAAAACAAGAGTATTTCCCAGATTTTATGACTCCCTAAAGATGATAATGAATCCTCACTTGAGCTACAGGGAATGCAGATAATCTTCAGCAACAGCACAATTCCTTTATTTCATCCCTGGGTCCTGATTTGAGGTAGAATTCCTCCCCTTCCCCCAGAGGTCATGCCCTTCCCAGGAGGCAGCAGCATTCCCAGCTGCAGGGGCTCCAGCTCCTTCAGCACCTGGAGTGGTTGTGCAGCACAGGAGCTGTGCAAAGATGATTGGGTAGAAAATCCTTCCTAAGCTCCATTCCCACACCCAGAGGCAGAATCCCACCTTGGGTATTTGGGCACAGCACCCTCTCAGCAGCAGAGTTTAAAAAAAAACCAAACAAAAAATCCTAAAAAAGCAGGATGATATTTTTGCCGTGGGACAATGTTATTTGGTGTTTCAGTCTCAGACCAGGAAAGGAAAACATCCCTGCTACACTTTGATCTGGTGCTAGAGACATGAGCCAGTCTAAAAGACAAGGAGCACAGCTTCTCCTTGCCTTGGGTGCTGGTGAGATGTGTGTAGTGTTCACGGTGATATTCATCCCTTTCAAGATGTAAACACTGAAACTGCTTTGCATCATATTGGCTCCATATGGAAAATGGGAGTTAGAGCACAGTTCAGGTTGGTGTGAAGGCAGGGAGGGTAGGCTGGGGCTGCTGGAAGCACACAGAGGAGTTTGTCATGTTATTCAAAGGGAAATACATAAAGCTTTCAAAGAAAGCATCGTGTGGTGTTCCAGCAGATCCATTCATGTCCAAAGGTCCATTGTCAGGCTGGAAATAACATCAGGAGAGCAGCACTTCGTCCTGCACTGAGAATGTTTCACCATTCTAGAGCTGCCTGTGGAGCGTGAGGGAAATGATGGTGCTGTACTGGGAGGCTGGGGAGGTAACCTTCCAAAATTCCACAGCTGTGGGAGGTTAAAGAGAAGCTGAGTGGGGAGGAGGGCACAAGCAGCAAGGTGAGCAAAGGCAGCATGCTTGCTGCAGGGAGGGGAGCTGGAAACAAACACAGAGTATTTTGACACATGTAGGGTCATGAAGAGCCATTGTGCCGCTGCCATCTCCCACCAATGGGCTCTAAACCTTTAAAACTCTTTAAAGTGTTTTCCTCAGATGAACCCACCTGTGATATTGCTGTGAAACCACATGAAACGTACACAAACTGTGCCCTGCATTAAAGGTGGGGTGCTGCTGCCATAGCCTGCTGCAAAGAAAATCCTTCCCTGCCTTTGAGCTTCTCCTCCTGGCTCTGCTCAGCCCCTGGGGCAGCTCTGCTGTGCCTCCTGTTCCAGCATCCTCCTCCAGAAGGGGCTGTGCTGGCTCCCTGTTCCCTCCTGTGTTCCTTGCAGGGTGAGCCAAGCAGTGACATCCACAGATTTCCTGGCTCTTCCCACCAAAGCTGAAGGCAGCTGCGGTGTCCGGGGTGGTGTTGTACGAAATCAGAGCACAGACATGAACACGAGTCTTGTGTGATTCAATAACTTCATTCTAATATGGGTTTCTCAAAAGCTGCAAGTATGGATTTGTATTTTTACTTTTGTCTGTCCTTAATTTGACATTTAGGAGCTCTAATTTTGCAAGAATCATTCCTTAAACATCATCAGTGCTGCCTCCTTTCCCCTGCTACATGACCAGAGGTAACAAATTGGCTCCACCAAACAACTAAGGCACACTGGACGTTGCTGAGGCTTTTTTCTTGAGGAGCATTGGGTATAATTGGCCAGAAATGGGAATAAATCCCTTTGCACCTTCATCTCTGGCTTGAATGAATTCAAAACCTGGGGAAAAGCCATTAATCGCTGGCCTGTGGTGGGGCAGGAAGGGAATTTGAGAGGACCTAAGCAGTGAGGTGGCACAGTGTCCATTATGTCTGGACAAGGGGACCTGTAAGGGGTTTTTCCCTATAAAACTGGGCTGCTTTGTTTAATATACACTGTGAAAGTGAGGGGGAGATCATTGATGAGGAAGAGAAAGAGCAATTGCTGTTGTCATACTAAAAGAACTTTATGAGGACTTTTATTAAATCCTTATGAATTCTAGTTATAGCAGCATCTTTCACAAGTTAAATTTTTAATTTCTGAGCTATCTCATTTTGTTTTTTAACACTGTAGAACACTCTGTCTTAAACAAATGCACTGGTTCAGAAGTAATAGCAGGGGAAGGACCAAAAAAGCAGTACATTTGTTACTCAGACTTCTGCAAAAAACCCCCCTGCAACATTTATTTGATGATTGAAACAAGTGGATGAAGTCTTTATTTGCTATTTATTTGCCTTAAATAGCTGAACTTATAATTATTGGGTACCTGTGATGACACAAAGCTACAAATATAACATAAACCAGGGGATGTGTAATACTGATTTCTAACAAATACCCATAGGAAAGCATCAATTTATTCAAATGAGGCCATTTTCAGTGAAATGTAGATGTGGATAAATAATGCATGGAAACAAAGTCTGTTTGATAAAATTCTCCAAGAGGTTATTCCTAGAGCTTGCATTTGTATTGTCTTTATCTGTAACACGCAGGCTGGGCCTGTGCCTGTCGTGTCCTGCTGTAGATGCTCTATCAGGGCTGGCAAAAGTCCCTCTGTCATGTTACTCTGCTCACAGAAATGGCTAAAAACCACCCAAAATTCCAGCAGCTGCTGCACTATTTCTGCTGCCATCGTGGCTCTTTTGGTAATGGCATAAAAGCAGTGGTGTCCCCTCAAGTCTCCCTGAAATGAGTTCGATGGCATCACTTTCTTCATTGATTGTTGTAGGGGTTGAAAATCCGTGTCAACAGAAAATTACCAGTTGGGTTGTTAACTTCTATGGGTGCCACATATTAAGGATTCATTTAGATCTATTTTGAGCATCCTATTAAAATAATGTCATGGTAATATTTGTCTGTTTAAGGGTTGATGTGTATATAGGAGAGGGTATATGAAGGGATGTGCAGCTCAGCAGCAGAAATAAAATGACACAAAAATCAGATTTTGCTCCAAAAGCTTGTTTTAGTAGATTTACTGCTACCTCTGTAGGGTTCAGCTGTATTTTAAATGAATTTCTGGTGGGGAGTTTTGTGTTTAATATAATAAATAAAACCTCCCCAATGCTTTCTCCTTTGTAAGGTGTGAGCTCAGGACTTTTTGCTGAGTGCTCCTGTCAGAGGAAAATGGTACTGGGGAGAAAACAGCCAGGGACTGTGAGAGTACAACCAGTTTATCTTAGTCCTGGCTGCGTCCTTTGCCACCCCCTTGCCTTGGGAGCAGTGCTGATATCCCGTGGCAGACAGGATGCTGCTGCCTGGGGAATCCTGTGCTGCACAAGGTTTTCCAGACGTGTTTTCCCCTCCTTCCCACTTATTCAGCTGGCTTTTAGAATGACCATGTTTTGTTGTTCACAGGGGCTTTGGAAAGGGTTTTTTCAGCAGTACCAGGGCAGTGCTCTGCGTTGCTGGTAGATGATGAAGTGCTGCTTGTGGAGGTCAGAGGTTGTGCTGTGTAATTTACCCTTCCTGCTTGGGCCGGCCATGAGGGAGGGCAATTAAGGGCTTTGTCCCACTCTGTAATAAACACAGGGGCTTGTGGCCTATGGAGAAGATGCTGCTTCATCCAGGAGAAATGTCAGGCAGAAATAAAGATGGTTTCAGTCATTGCCAGCCTTAGTCCCACCCATGATCTCAGTTGTGACTACAGTGTTTGCAGGAGGAGTGGTTCTCCGGGCTTGGTGAACTGCTCCTGCTCTCAGGGGGTGTGAGAAGCAGGATAAGGAAGATCTTCTGGTATAAATCATCCACTGCGACAGAAATATTTGTGTACATCAAGCATTCTGATACAGGTTTTTGTGGTTTAACAGACAAATCAGCACCTGGTCTGTTCCCATTTTGGATTTTTGTTTAATTTTAGGCAGTGAATAGAATCAAATTCTTCTTGAACTTCTATTAAAACATTGGCCTTTTTAGTTTGCTAAGTATAAAGTTAAATGATTAAAGATGTATTTTTGTCTAATCTAATGTTTGGGATTAACTGGTTACAATTTTGCCTGTTGTGTAAATATTGTAGCTTCTCTCAGGGCAAAGTTCATGTTTACTTGAGTATCAATCAGTGTTAGGGGGAATTAATTCATATAATGGTTGCACTCATTGTTACTTAGGAAATTTAAAAGCAGAATTTATATAACATTATTTGATTGTAATCTTCAGCAAATGAGGTTACCTTTGAACCCAATCTCAGTTCTTAAATATCTGTTCCATGATAATATGGTGAGCAACTTTTTCTGCTGGGGGCTTTATTCATCTTGGCTGTATCTGTGTTTAGCTAATGATAGATTTAAAAAAACCCATCCAGCAGTTGAATTTCTGTGTCCAAAGGGACACCTCTGCCAAGGCTTTTGAAATTGTGACATTGCATTATGTATTCGTCCCATGAGAAAGTGGTCTTGAGAAAGAATAGCCAGGTATATCCTGATTTAATTCTAAATTTTTCACTCATACAATGAATACTTTGCTCACTCCTTTTGAAGGCTGTTACGATTTTAATGTTTTTTAGCATAAAACTGATTTGCTTTTCCTGAACTCTCATGGCAAATACCAGATTTTAGGTTTTTGGTTTGCAAAAGCTCTTTGAGCTTGGTAATAATTCACATATCAGGACTCCTGTTCTGCTCTTGCATGGGATATTCACCTGTTGTCTGCTCTTTGGAGCTGTGCTGGAGGAACAGCTGCCTGTTTATCCAACAGGACAGGATCCAAAGAGGAGAAAAACAGCCAGACAAAATATCTTACTTATGAATTCTGGTTTAATAAATGTGCTTTCTATGGATGATTCATGGATTTTATGATTACATTCAATTATTTTTCAACAGCTCATGCTTCATTTCATTAAGAGTTTCAATCAATGCCAACTGATTAATTATAATTCTCCAAGTAGCCTTTTGTCTAATAAACAGTCCAAATGAGCATGTTCAGTCTTGGCATGGATAAATGTCAGCCACGTATCAATAAAACACTCCTGGAACTGGATGCTGGAGGTGGTCACGCTTTAGATCTGTTTTTGAGGAGACAAAACCCCAATCTCCTCCCCTTGGCTTCCCCTTTCCATCCAAAAGAAAAGCTGTAGTTGAGCAGCAAAGGCCAAATTTCTTTGAAGAAGAATTCCATTGTGCCATGGTGAAATGCTGTTAATTCCACTGTCTTGACCTTTAATTTTTCATCTCCTTTTGCACAATCCATTCAGAAGACTTTTCAGAGTGGCTTTCCCCACCCACTTCTGGGTGTTCTGGGTGCTCATTTCCATCCCCACTCTGCCAAACCCCAGATCTCCACAAGCCCAAGGGAGCCTCTGGCAGAGCTGCATCTGTGTGTGGCAGATGAGGCTGATGCTGGTGCCCTTTCTGGGTTTAATTCCGAAACATCCACACACAGAACCTTTCCAAAGCAGGGCTGGATATTGCAGAGCTGCCTCATGGCTCCAAGCATGCTGCTCTTACATACCTTGGAACAGATGGTTCATTTAAACACTGGCAGAGTACCTCAACTAATTGCTTCAGACCTCCCATTTTTCCACTTTATTTGGGTAAGAAGTGGGCAGCCCTGCCTGCACAGATATGTGAACATATGAATGGTGAATAAAAACAGAATGGGAAATGTGAAACCACCCTTCATTGTGAGAGTGAGTTTCTTGAATTCTCACAAAATGAATTAAAGAGAAACAATAACGATTGTCTGGATTGGAACTTGGGGAACTGGTTGCATTTGTAGCCTTGCAGCTGTGTGTTCCACCAAAGGCTTCCTGCCCTCTCACAGTTTCCTCCTCTCTTGTGGGAGAGTAGGATAGACATGGAGTGCTGATTCCCCAGAAAGGCCTCCCAGGCTCTGGTGTGTTGTCTTTCAACACTGGATTTTCTCTGTGGCTGTGTTTAAAGGCATTTGACAGATTTTTGGTTTTCTACTTTAAAGGATTTTTAAATTTTTTTTTTTTTTTAACATTCCTAAAATCCAGGGGCACAATGTGCCACTTAACTTCTGTGTGAGCAAGGGAAATATCTGTGTTAATTCTGGACATACATCACATGTGCACATGTAGTTGTTTTGCTAAACACTGAAACTTCCACACCTTCATTTGGTTTTCCTGCCCCTCTCTGTACCTTTCTGTGTGCCCAGGGAATCCAGAGCCTTTTGGGGATGGGGGAACAAAACAGTAAACAGCAGTCAGGATGTGACTGCACATGGATATTCAGTAGGTTTTTTTCTTATCATTTCTAAGGCTTTGATTTCTCTTTTTGTCCTTGTGGAACATTGAATGGATGTGTTACAATGCCAAGGGCTTTTCAGCACTCTCAGTGGGGACTGGGAGGGCTTGCTGCAATCCCATGCCCACTACCCTTGGTAACTTCTCAGGAGCTTCTCAAGAGCTTTGCTCCCTAACCAGTCCTTTTTACTGATCCCTGGGAGTGTTGCAGACTGGCCCAGACTGCTGCAGTGCTCTTCCTCCCACTGAAAAAATCTATCCCCTTATTCCTGTCCTGGGAGGTCTTCCTTATCCCATGGCAGCTTGGTATGAGGACTCTGGGGATGCATGGCTGAATGTTTTGGGAACTGTCAATTTAATCTCCTGCAGCTCTATTTGACCCTTTCAGGGTGTGTTTGGTGAGTGATCACAGCCTGTCCCTGTGACCCCAGCTGTGCTGTCCCTGCTGAGGGGTTGCACTGCTGAGGCTGCTGTTACAGTGCAATTCATTTAAAACTGAATCACCTCATCGACACCTCTCACACAAAGTTAATTTTTCCCTTTTTTATCCTAAGGCAGGCTTACTGCACAGGGAGTTTGTTTGTTGAGTCGTTATTTTGATTATGGAAAAATAGTCTTTCTGACCACGTAAGCAATCGTAGATCAGTCCAAAGTGTGCTGATGTGCTGTGATTGCTACACGGAGAAGTCTGGTTAGTGTTGCACCTGACCAACTTTGAGTTTCCAGTTATTGAACTATAATCAAGTTAAAATGAGCTTTTTCATAGATCTAGCGTGATTCTTTTGGTGTTTTTGTTGTTCTCTTTTATTGTTGTGGTGCTATGGGAAGCCCCAGGCTGTGCCACACAGGCAGGAACTTGGGAAGAGGAGTGAGAATCACTGTCTGGTGTGTCCTGTGCCTTTTAAATTCTAGATGTGCACTCCAAATTTACAGTGCAAAGGAGACAGTGAGAAAAATAAAGTCCAAGAGAGTAAAATGTGAAAATTACAAATATATTATTTACTGTGAAATTCTGTGTGGAAGAAAATCTTTCTTTGTTCTTTGGTGTAGTTGGTAAGTGTGGGTGTTCATAGCCCACTAGCACTAACAAACAGATGTATTTCCACAGTAAATGGAATATTTCAGCCCTCACAACACTGCAGAGAGCCTTTGAAAGGCATTTTTTGTGCAGCAGGGTCATTGAATGTTTAAGTTCTGTGCAAAGATGGAAGTGCAGTCTATTGTCTAAAAGGAAGAGAGAGGGATAATGTTATATAAGGCTTCCATGGATTCTTTGTTGACTCTCTCTCTCTGACTATTGAGCACAAACAAGTTTAAAATACCTGTTCCTGTGTCCTGCTCTCCTCTCCTGGGTCAGCAGGGCTGTTCCAGGGAGCCCCTCGGCACCGTGGCACTGAACGGATCCCAGGGTTAGGAGAACATCAGGGTGCCTCTTGCAGAGTATAATATCCAGGGCAGGAATTCCTCATACCAGCAGTCTGTCCACACTGAACACGGAATGGGAAGAACAAATCTTTGTCTAGAATCTAACAGGGGAAGGAGGAATAAGAGCGAGATAATATCTCCAAGTATTTTCAAGGAGCGTTTAGAAGGGCTACTGCTGTGAGGGAGGGCTAGCCAAGATAAACATTTCATTTCAGGGCAAATCACCTTTCAAAATGGATAAAAATATTAGGAAGGCTGAAATGGGTGGTAACGTTGCTTCTCAGCTGAATTTCTGCTCTCCTCTATATTTCTTATCACCTGTATACATTAATAAAAATACACTCAGGGTTGGGAACTGTGGAGCACTTAAGTGTGATAAATGCTCTGTCTGGTGTCTAATAAGGATGGTATCTAGCAGATAATATCACAATATTAAAATATATAACGGTATTGTAAAGCATGCAGTTGCAATCTTACAGGGCACAATAAAAGTACATCTTAATAGCAGCAGGGACATGATCAGAAATTCCAAATAAATGCCCGATGAGAAACATCATTCTTCAGCTTTTCTGCTGAGTGGCTCTGTCTGAAGGCCAAAATAGCCCAGTTCCAGATGGAAAAGGTGTGATCTGCATCTTCTTTTAAGGCTTCTTTGAACCTGGGTGAGTGGTTTTGGCATCCAGATTGCTTCGTTTTTTGGAAAACTGAGGCTGTTCCTCAGTACATCTCATTCAGGATGGGGAAATGAAGAGCCTGTAGAAGTAATAAAAGAGCTGGGAGAAGGACTGAAATAAAGACACATCACTTTAGTATAAGGCCTGAAGTTGTTATACACTCACATAACAGCTCCAAAGCTATTGACAGGCAGCTAATCTGGTTCTAAGCAGCCTGAAACGGAGCCTGTGCTGAGGAATGCCCTTCACTGGGGCCATATTCCCTGGAGGAATATCTGTCTTCATCTGCTTGGGAATGAGCCTTACCTTGGACCATTCTGGAAAACTTTACCTGAATGGACAATTTTATGTGCAGACATGTTGTCAGGACCAAGCCAGAAAAAAGAGATTTTAAAATATGTGCTTGTTGGCCTTTTCTAGAAACACATCCCTGTTCTTTTCAGCAGAGCTTTGGAACTTGCCAGGGTTTAACTTTGGCAACTCTCAGTGCTGCCCACTAAACCTTGATCTTCACTCAGAGTGTAGGAAAGAATTTCTCAGGAGCAGAAAGGCCACTGCAAAGGCAGATTGTTGGAAAAAAGGGAGGAATTTGTCTGCTGAATCTCAGGACTCCAGATTTGTGTGTGTGTTTGGGAGTTTTGGGGGTTCAAATCTGCCTTAAAACATTTTGGGTATTAATATTACTGAAAGTTATTGGTTTTTCATGTAATTCTTGGTTTTCATGTAATTCTACTCACTGGGAAGTGAATGTTGGACTTTTACTTGAGGTGTCTTGGATAGTCTGGTGCTCATTTTTGACTTTAATCTCGGTATTAGCACCTTTCTGACTCAGAGTATTCTCATAAAGATAAATTATTTGGAAACCCACAAAGTTACAGTGATGAGGTTCATTTACAAAGCATATTCAGTATAGAGGAATAAATAAAACTGAGCAGGTAATAAGGAGAAATATAGAATAATTGCTTCTCAAAAGATGGGTATCATACTGGGAACCAAATTAGAAATGTTGAAGTAAAAAAATACATACTGAAAAAAGTAATTAAGATTTTCAACATACATGGAAGAGAACAGAGGATAAGTTTTATGGTCAAATTTGAAAATAATTCTTCTTGAAAATTCTAAATACAAACCCCATGCTGAAAGGACTCAGCAATCCTAACTGATATTTATGGGAGAGTATTTACATATATACATAAATTTTATTTTCTAATAGAGTTGTGCAGTGGACTATTTGTCCTTACACTTCATATTCTGTGTCACTGGTTGAAATAAATTTCAAGAGACTGGTTTTTCATAAGTTTTATGGATTATAAGGACAGACCTAAGACACCAATTTTTGCTTGCTTCTTTGCATTTTAAAGAATAGCTTTGTACTGAAAGCTCCATTCTTTCTTATGGAGAAAATAATACTGCAGGACTACAAAATAGAAAATTCCAGCATATTTAAAGTGTGCCTGAAGCTTTCAAACACAACTGTGTATAAGGATTATACATTTATGAAGAAGGTTTAAATTTTCCCAATCATCTTAAGATGCTGCTTAGCCAGATGGTTTTTGTCATGTACTGCATCCGTGTGGCCCTTGCAGTGTCACAGGCCACGTTTTTATTGCTAACAATCTTGGTATTTTGATTAAATAAAACACTTCCAGTGGCCATGCCTGAGCTTTGCATGTTATGGACCCAGATTTAAGCTATGTATTATTCCTACTAAAGCCAGGCTGCTGCTTGAATAGTTATTCAATTTAAGCCCCTTTAACTGGATGTTCCTTGTTGCTCTTCAGCTGCTGAATTTCCACTCCAGAAGACATTTCCTCCTTTGCAAATGTCATATTTCCTCATGTGCACCATGGTTTTACTGTCTCTGGTAGCTTGCTCGTCCTCAATAAAGCAGATCTGCAGATGAGCCTCCACAGGTACCACGAGTGACACAAAATTTCACCTGCTACATTGTGAAACTTTATTGCTATTGGCAAATGACCCGCGAGTGTATTGTAGCATAAACTAACATTGTCTGACTGACTGGTAATGAGCTGATTAGTAATGCAAAATAATTGCAAACAGAATTGATATTGCGCTCCTGTGAAAAACAGCAAAATCGATATGGTTCCACCTCTCGGGCTGTAGTGATTTTTCTCTTCTTTTGCTTATATGTTAAAATTGTGGAATTGACTCTCCCTAACCTGTTCCTCCTCAGTAGAAAAGCATTAAATCTGCAAGGTGAAATAGGCTTAGGTGAACAATGATACTTAGGGGTTTTGCGGTCTAGCTTGTGCACTGTATGCCATCATTCTTTTGTAGGGAATTAAATTCTTAAAGTTACTTCAAGTATGGTCCACATATGAAAATGATTATAGGAATGTGGCAGTTACATTCTTTGGGAGAAGCAAAGCAGAGTGGTATCCTCCTAGTTAAGCTTCTGCCCTCGGGAGGAAGAAGAAAAAAGGGGAAAAAAAGAAAAAGACTGAAGTTCTTACTTAAGTTGCATTTGCAAGACAGAATCAATTGAAAATTAACTTCAAGCTCCTGTCTCAGACAGGATTAAACGCATGTCTGAGTGCCTTTAAACCCACTGACCAGCTTATAAATGAGCACTGTATTCTCCCTGAGGCACCCAGGTCTTGCTGGCATCACATCCTTTGGGCAGCTCACAGTGGCAGAGATAGGCTGAGGGCTTTAACCAGCTTGCAAATAACAGAATAACCATCCTGCCAGCTGTGAGACACTGAAAAGGAGAATTTTGATAATATTTGTGTTTAAACTTGCAGAACAGGACTGGCCAATCCCCTCTGGCAGAGTGGTACTGGGGGAGAGGAATGGGATTCTCTCAGATGTGCCAGTCGTAGTTTCAGAGATCTTCTGAAGACCATTAGTGCTGTAGGAATTCATCACCTGTAAGGAATGTATTTACACCCAAACTGATAAAATCCCATATTGCTACAGTGAGGAGGAAGGAGCCAGCACAGCAGAGAGGCAAAGAAACTTCAATGTTGTTTGGATTTTTAAAATATTTTGAAAGTTTTGAAAGCCTCACTCTAACCAGATGAAGCAATTCAGTAACAATTTTGATTTGAAGACTGCTTTTCAAGGGTTTGAGTTCTTTCACATGAGTTTTTATAAAATAATTCTCATAAAGTGTTTTAAGCCACTCTGTCATTCTCACTTCAGTTAGTTAGAAATGGGCTCTTCCCAGATTGTCTTCCCCTACCCAAACCAAGAATTTTTCCAGATAACTATTTTGTTTTGTTTCTGTTAAGTTTCATGTTATTCTAACCCACAATGGTTTAAGCGACTCATTGATTTCCTTATTTGTTAAACTTTTGTTGCCATTTTAAAATTATTTGAGTGCTGTTTGAAATGGGAATGTAATTTCAAAGTGTCCAAATGTTGCTTTAAAGAATTTCCTGGGCGATTTCACAGCTTGTGTGTACACCAGGGAAAAGACTCAAGAAGTAAGCAACAAGTCCAGGGAGATTTTCATGTGAACGAATATTAAGAAAGCACAAATAATATGGTCTGAAATTGTGCACCAAAATTTGTGTATTTCCCCATCAAATTATCCCAGATGTGGATAATTTACCTTAAAGGAATCACTTTGTGAGTGAAGATCATTAGAAGTTCCTGGGTTGGAAGGGTCCCACAGGGATCATTGATCCAGCCCCTGTCCCTGCCCAGACACCCCACCAGTCCCACCCTGGGCATTCCTGGCAGCGCTGCCCAAACGCTCCTGGAGCTCTGGCAGCCTCGGGCCGTGCCCATTCCCTGGGGAGCCTGGGCAGTGCCCAGCACCCTCTGGGGGAAGCAGAACCTCTCCCTGATCTCCAGCCCAACCCTGTCCTGGCCCAGCTCCAGCTGCTCCGTGGGTGCTGTCCCTGGCCCAGGGAGCAGAGATGCCATAGCAGGGAATTTGGCAGGTAATGTCTGTCTGGAAGGAGTTTGTGACGAGATGAATGAACCCAGATGGCTTCTTGGGTGCTTGGACACCTTGCTCTCCCTTTTGTGGAGCTTGGCTGTGGCTGCTGTCATGCTTGGGATGATTTCCTCCCAGGCTGGGTACACAGTTACCTTTTCTTTCCCTCATTCTGTTATTTCTCGCTTGCATTCCCTTTTCCTTCTGCTGCTGTTTGCAGGCCAAGTACATTTCATGAAAAATACCATTCTCCATCAGAATGTGTGCAAATCCTAGGAAAAAAATATTTCAGCTTAGGAAAAAAGGGAATTAGAGAACAATTCCATAAACAGCAACTGTAGCACCATCACCACCACAGCCTGCTAAGAGCTGCATTTATGACTGCAATTAGGCATATGGATAGCTCAGGTTTTGTCATCAGCCCAGAATGGGACAACTTAGTGAGGCAGATTCAATCTAAATCTATAACAGTAAAGCTGGTCTAAGATGTAACCCTATAATATGCCTGGAAATGAGAAGTTGTCAGAGAACTGCTTTGCTTGGCAACATTTGCTAATGAAAGGATGTAATTCCATGCAGCATGGAGAAGGATCCCTGACAGACATACCTGCCTGATGCAGGGGGGTGAATGCCTCAGATTTATCAAAAATAACTGGACAGAAGCAGGGCATGGGGGACAGTGCTGTGCTCCCAGTTAAATCACTCTGAAGGGCCAAACAGGAAAAGAAGGGAATAATTTTGTTTACAGGATGAGAACAGACTGAAACAGAGACACAGAAATAATGAATGAAGGAATTGCACCAAATGATTTTGTATTCTGTGTGTTATGAGGCATATGTGACTATGGGTGTTAAGCTTTGAGTTCCAACAGGAGTGGATACTTGTGCCCCATTTGCAGCTGAGTAATTCCAAACCTTCTTCCCTCTGCTTAAAAGAGACAGAAACCCACCTACTGTTGGAGGAAGATGTAAGGCAATATTATCCATGTGCTATCTTCAAATATAGCTAAATCATTCTCTACTACTGGTTTGTGCTTCTCTGTTTGTGGGATTTGTGGGGTTTCAGTGGCAGTGCCTCGTACTGACATCGCTGCTGGTGGGGGGCAGGAGGGGAATCACTGGGATCAGCATACTGGGTTATAATATTTCTGTTTTCTCCTTGCTTCCCAGGCAATAATCATATTTAGCAACTTCTGTAACTGTACACCAGATTGTCAGGGAACAAACATCTATGGGGGTGGATCTCATAAAATTTTGCTGCTTGCTGAAGTAGAAAATGAGTATAATCAAGCATGGGACTGTCAAAGAGCAGCACTCCCAGAGAGCCAGGGGTTCGGTGCCTCTCTCCTGCACCATAAAGCCAAGCCCTGCTGCTGTTCAGCAGCTCTGTTTTCTGAGCAGCACCACTGAAACACCCCCAATTTTTGTCTTTCACTGCTGCTGTATCTTTGCACTTTTGGATCTCTCCAGGCCAAAGTTCTGTGTAATAAATTCATTGAGTGGTGGCTGATTTGGGGCAATTATCTAATTTCTGCCCTGGTTAATTTTATTTTTTGTTGTTGTCTATTTTCAATTCAAATAAAAAATCATTCTCAAACTCACAGTTCTGCCAGATATGGATTTGTAAGCAGCAATGGACACATTTTACATATCAGTTGGACCCACAGACCGAGTGGGTTTAAGAGAAGAATACTAGCACCTTAGTACTGAACCATAGAGTTTATCACAGGAGTTCTGTATTTAAATCCAGAGTAGAATGTTTTTAAAAAGCAATTTGTTTCAGCATTTCCCCTGTGCTTTTCAGTTTGCTCAGTTGAAGTCTGTAGGAACTGAAATGCCCCTTGTTCCATGATAGTGATGCTTTGAGTGGTCTTTGAAGCCAACAGAGCTGCAGATGTTGGTGGGGCAGGCGAAGCAGTTTAGCACACTAATCAGTGCACAGACACACCCAAATATTCAGTATACAGGGATATTTTGAAATGGGGTTTTGCAATTATATATAGAATCCCAGGATGGTTTGGGTTGGGAGGGACCTTAAAGTCCATCCAGTGCCACCCCTGCCATGCCCAGGGACACCTTCCACTGTCCCAGGCTGCTCCCAGCCCCAATGTCCAGCCTGGCCTTGGGCACTGCCAGGGATCCAGGGGCAGCCCCAGCTGCTCTGGGCACCCTGTGCCAGGGCCTGCCCACCCTCCCAGGGAACAATTCCTGCCCAATATCCCATCCAGCCCTGCCCTCTGGCACTGGGCAGCCATTCCCTGTGTCCTGGCACTCCAGGCACTTGTCCAAAGTCCCTCTTCATCTCCCTTGGATCCCTTCAGGCACTGGAAGAGTACAATGAGAGTTACCTTGCTTCCTTATTTTGCACAAGTGAAATATGCTTGGATTTGGGTGCTTGAGGATTTTTAGGCCTATTGTTTGTAGTTTGGAACTTGTTCATTTTCGAGTGTTTACAGAACTGTCAAGGCAACGAATAGATTTGATTTGTGGCAATAATGTGCTAACTTCTGTTGGCATCAATGAAACAATCATTTAGAATAGAGATGCAGGAACATGAAAAATAAGTGAAGGACATAATACTGATCAATGAATTTGAAAATCATTACACTTTTTGGAGTGTTTCCTTCATGAGCCATGTAAGAGCTTCTCTGCACAGGAGTTAGGTTATTAAGAGAGGGACTATTCAAAGTAAGACAAGGCAAGTGTGGAACTTCTAGGACCATGACTCAACATCCTGCCTCAATCAGAATGAATTTTCAGCTGCAGAGAAGACAAAACCTAAGCGGATTTTTTTCTTGATTCAGGTTGTCTGGAAGTCATTTTTATTTTTAATTTTTATTTTAACTTGAGAAACGAATTTGCCCTCTGCCTTGGCCAAGAGCAGTTTTAACAGTGTTGCATGGTCTGGTCCATTTCAGCTTCTGACAAAGCCACTTCTTTTTTAAGGATCTTGTTAATGACCTTGTGATCACGCAGTGCTGCATTGATACCATTGCTCTCTTTGAAAAGCCCCACTCTGCAAGGGGCTGCATTAACTTTAATGGAATGACTCGAGGAAAAAAAGTGCTGCTCAGTTTGGGTAGACTGCAGGATCCTGGTCTTTAGAAAGGACTAAGGTAAATGAGAAAAAAAAAAAAAAATCCAAACTTTTCCCCTTTCATGTTTCTTATCTAGCTAAGCAGAATAAAAATGGGGATTTTGGGTTGTACACGATGCTGATGAAAAGTGAAATCTCGCCATTTAATGTGTGAACATTTTTGCACACCTCCACAGTGGGGATTTTCCCTAATGTGTCTTGCATTGACAGCTGTGACAGGAACTCTGCTTCCAGCAGCTTCAAGTGGTTAAATCAATACTAGAAAGAGTTTAAAAATACTAATCCAGTGCTGCTATGTGAACATTCCCTGCCCAGCCTGCCGAGTGTGTATGCAAACAGATAATGGCTAGCATCAATAATCTTCACTGTTGAATTTCTCCGTATCTAAAACTTCAGTAAATCCCTCCTCAGAAAATTTTTCAGAGGGCAGAAGTGGAGATAGACACATGATGTGTAACCATATGCTAAGAGAAGTGATTCACCACTGCTGATGAAAGGAATTGAACCAGTCTGAATTGGCAGTGGATAATTTGACATATGCAGCTAGGCACTGACTAGGCCCAGCATTTCTGGGGTGTGAGTGCCTCTGCTCATGCCAGAGAAACAGGAGAAGCTGAAATTAAGTAGGTGTGGTGTCCTTGTCAGGAACGGGAGGTGGAATAGAACAATTTTCCCGTCTCTAGTAATTAGAAATGTGTGTTAGTATATGGTCTTTGGCTTCCGAAACAGGGCTGGTTTGGGAGTAAATTGGGGAGATTATAAAGACCTAATAATTCCAGCAGCAGCACCAAGGCTGTATCTGGGAGAAATAGTGCAGCTCTACTGCAGGTGGTGAGGGCTGAGTGGGTTTGGTGCAGAAACATCCCAGTGTTCAGCTGGGATAAATGCTCAGGGTGGTGAGCTCCGTGGGTTTGGTGGCCCCAGATAAGTCAGACCTGAGTTAATGCTGGGCACACCTGTGGGGTTTGGTAAA
The DNA here is from genome assembly GCF_017639235.1 of Corvus kubaryi. Classification (NCBI taxonomy): domain Eukaryota; kingdom Metazoa; phylum Chordata; class Aves; order Passeriformes; family Corvidae; genus Corvus; species Corvus kubaryi. Next base: position 17,538,153 of record NW_024581093.1, on the reverse strand, counting down.
GCTGGGGAGAGATTGCTGTGCAGTTTGGGTAGAGAGTACCTCAGTGCAGGTGTAAAGGTGCTGTCCCCCTGGTGCTCTGGGACAGTGTGTGTGGAGGCACTGCACAGTTATTGTGGTGCACTGACCTGGGCTCTCCTGGCTGCTCCCAGGCATGGAGCTGCTGGAAGGGTTTTGTGAGCATTCCAACAGCTTTACAAGTACATTTCTGCACTGGAAGGTAAACAGGCAGCCAGGCAGCCTAAGTAGAAGTGTATGCAGTTTCCAAGCTAGGCTGAGGAAGAAGTTTTTGAAAATGCAAAGGTTTTTCGCAGTGAGAAAAAGCCTTGAAATGTGCCTTGGATGCAATGATGAACTAATGCCTCAAATCCCTACAGTGTAAGTCTGATTACAAATTTCTAACTCCCATTTAGGGTTTCAAAACTTTCTGTGAGTTTGTGAAGTCTAACTAACCCCAACCCATCCCCAAGTACCTCCACTCCCCCCTCTAAAGATGTCCTGTTGTTTGGGGACTAAACCAGGTGGTCCTCACCCATGGCTCTGTTCACAAGGAGTACTCTACAGAAAATCCCCTGTTCTTCAGTTGAAAGGTGCTCTGTAACCTCCCACTGCTACTCATTTCCTGCCTATTATTTATGATTTTAGCTTTGAAAATAGTTTATCCCATAATTTGACTTTGAGTCTATTCAGTCCACACTTTGATCTAAAAGATTAAGATGGCTGGGTTTTAGATGTGGTCCCTCGACAAAGATCACAGGGAATTCATGAGGGCATGGGGGATAAAAAATAATTAGGGAGAATATCAATGTACAATACAAAAAGTTGAGCTTCTTTGCAGTAAACACCTCCCAGTAGGAAAATGAAAATGAATCTCAGTCCATGTATTCCCAGTGAATCTCTGCCATATTAAAACCCTAAATGGGAGTTAGAAACTTATAATCAGACTTACTCTGTAGAGATTTGAGGCATTAGTTGATCATTGCATCCAAGGCACATTCCAGGCTTTTTCTCACTGGGAAAAACCTTTGCATTTTCAAACAGACCAGGGGGCTAAGTCATGTTTTGCCATTGCTCGTATCACAAATATATATTTTCATATTTCTAGAAACCAGCAATTGGATTCTATGGAAAGAGAGTCTGGATATCATCCATCTCCTCTATCTGTTCTGCAGTCATGTGGGGCTTTCCTCTGTTCAAGGAATTAGTCAAGCATGTAATAAGCACATCACTGACAGTTTAAAATGATTTTTCTGAAATGGTGCATCGTCAGTTGACTGGAGACAACTTATTCCAGGGATTTCTTCCCAGTATGTCTAAAAGTGGTCTTTGACTTTGAAGCCAACATTTATATTGTGGAGGTTTTTTTCACCAAAATTAAAACAAAATAACTCGTGGAGCAATGTGATGCATGCATGTGATGCTCTGAAGTGCTGTATTTTGTATTTGCTTTGAAACAGAATTGGGAAGAACCTGGGGATTAACTCTGCATGTGAGATCTAACCTTAACTCTGCATTTCCAGGTGGGGGATGGTGTTCCCAGTGTCTCTGCTGTGGGACCTGGAAGCACCCCTGGAGAAGGGGGTGGTGCTGGTGCTTCAGAGGGCACAGGGCAGCTGGACAGTGCCTGTCCCTGTGCCTCTGTGCCTGTCCCTGTGTCCCTGTGTCCCTGTGCCTGTGTCCCTGTCCCTGTGTCCCTATGTTGCTGTGTCCATGTCCCTGTGCCTGTGTGCCTGTGTCCCTGTGCCTGACTCTCTGTCC
>NW_024581093.1:17535717-17536388 GCF_017639235.1 Corvus kubaryi | reverse complement strand
CCTGTGCCTGTCCCTGTGTCCCTGTGTCCCTGTGCCTGTGTGCCTGTCCCTGTGTCCCTGTGCCTGTGTGCCTGTGTCCCTGTGCCTGTATGCCTGTTCCTGTGCCTGTGTCCCTGTGTCCCTGTGTCCCTGTGCCTGTGTCCCTGTGCCTGTGTGCCTGTCCCTGTGTCTCTGTCCCTGTGCCTGTGTCCCTGTGTCCCTGTGTCCCTGTGCCTGTGTGCCAGTATCTGTCCCTGTGTCCCTGTCCCTCTGTCTCTGTCCCTGTCCCTGTGTCCATGTCCCTGTCCCTGTCCCTGTGTCCCTGTCCCTGTGTCCGTGTCCCTGTGCCCCTGTGCCCCATCCCTGTGTCCCTGTGCCTGTGCCCCTGTGCCCCTGTGCCTGTGCCCCTGTGCCCCGTCCCTGTGTCCCTGTGCCTGTGTCCCTGCACCCCTGTGCCCCATCCCTGTGTCCCTGTGTGTCTGTGTCCCTGTGCCCCTGTCCCTATGTCCGTGACCGTGTCCCTGTCCCTGTGCCCCGTGCCTGTGTCCATGTCCCCATCCCTGTCCCTGTGTCTCTGTCCCTGTCCCTGTGTCCCTGTCCCCGTGTCCCTGTGCCCCTGTCCCTGTGTCCCTGTCCCTGTGCCCCTGTCCCTGTGCCTGTGTCCCTGTCCCTGTGTCCATGTCCCTGTCCCT
>NW_024581093.1:17530724-17535707 GCF_017639235.1 Corvus kubaryi | reverse complement strand
TCCCTGTCCCTGTGTCCATGTCCCTGTCCCTGTGTCCCTGTGTCCCTCTGCCCCTGTCCCTGTGCCCGTGTCCCTGCTGCCCCTGGGCTCTCGTGGCTGTAGCAGAGCTGCCCAGGTGGCTGTGCCAGGCTGGAGCCAGTGGGAGCTGCAGGGCTGGCTGAGGCTGTGGCTGTCAGGTGAAATATCCGAGTGTGGCACAGCCAAATCCCCTGGAGCAGCACCCAGCAGCCCTGCCCCTTGTGTCTGGCAGTGCCACCAGCAGCTCCAATACCCTAAGACTTTGTGCCACTTGCAGAATTCAACCCATTTCCCTGCTGCAGCCCAGAGCCATGGAGTGTGTGTGGGAGCACTGAGCAAACCACGCTTGCTCCTGGGGTGCCTGCAAAGCCAGAAGGTCTGGGAAGATATTTGTTCTGAATTCTGTGACTCAGTTTGGATTGGGATTCTGTGTTATTCTGCCACAAGACCTGAACTAAGAAACTTTGGTGAGGGTTGAAAATGTGTTTTGAATCTGTTCCTACTTAAACATCATTGTGCTGTCAGTAATTCCTCAAAGGATGATGCTGTTACCTGTTGACTTATGTTAAGTCACAATTATGCCAGATGGAAGTTCAGCATCTTGGGCTGTTTTATGTTGTCTTGGTGTAAGCTGTGTTTATCTGCCATATTTAAACTGTTAAATTCCTTCTTCTTTCAGTAAAAGTTATTTTACTTTGTTTTACTTTAACAGTAGAATAAAAACATGTCTGTGAGGGATTGATTTTGCCTGTCAGCTTCTGTATGAAACTGATTTTTAGTTGATAATTTGAAAATCATTCTAGAGAACAGAGTTATCAGAATTGACTTGAACTGAGGACGTTTCCTGAAGTTTCTGGGGCAGTGTATCATAGAAATGAGGAAAATTAAGGAAGGATTTTGAACAGGTGCTTCTATACTTGTTCTACAGTTCCTTACCATTTTATCTAGAGAATAACCTCATGGGGAAATGGGCACACGCCTGTTCTTTAGTTCTAGTTAAGTCTTCTAGGAGTTAAACTTTGGGTTGGGCTTTTTTGTTGCTAATTTCTTTGATGTTTAATGAAAGACATTCAATTTCAAGGCAACATTGTTTAAAACTTGGTATAAGAAAAACATTTGTCTGATAGTATTTCTTTTGGCTGTTCTTCAGGAACTCCTGCCTTCTTCCTTCCCTGTTTTCCCTTCTTCCTTTAGGAAGACACAGGAAGCATAGCAGTGGCTCCCAGGTATTCTACCCCTTAAATCTCAACTGGACATTTTAAATACCTGTAAAAAGCAGGAAGAATGCTTGAATCTTGGGTGGAACTGGGTGATTTGCCCCATGCTGCTCTGCTTTATATTTTCAGGACAGTTTACATGCATTCAGCCTTTCCTGATACCCTGTGGAGATGTTTTCTGGTTATGTCTGTTTGGGGATTCCCATCTTGGCCAGCCAAAGTATCACCCTATTATTGTATCAATTAATCTCACTCCCTTTAGCTGGGGAACTAAATCTAAGGGAATCTGAATTACTGTTCTCAAGTGCACACTAAATTATGACATAAATACAAGTGTATAATTAATGACAACCACTTGAACAGTATTGCATAGGCAATTTCACTTTAAAAAAAATGCATAAATTCAATAGAGCCTGAAATATGAACTTGAGGTGTTGAGTGCAGCACTTGGAGGATTTCAGAAGGCTGTATTTTCATATGTGGGAATATATAGGCATGAAACCTGTATTTCATGGTGGAAAAGGTACTCATTTATGTGTATCGGGATATATGTACACATGGTGTGTGTAGGAACATACATGCAGGAGAGGCTGCAAATTAATGAAAATGAAATTAAAGAATGGTATTGAAAACAGAGATGGTATCAGAGCCATCTCTCCCAAAGCATCCTATAGTAAATTTTGAATAAACTTGTTAAAAACTGCATTCTAGTATTAAATCAATTACGAAGTTAAAATATCTCCTTAAACTAGGAATAAATGAGTGTTTGAATTCCCATTTGGTGCCCTGTCTCATGGTTTGATTTTATCATACACTGTTTCTTGGAACTGAAACCTGGCTAGCTGTTCTTAGAACTCTGATTTTATTTGACCTGAATAATATTCATCCATCACTTTTGTTTTTGAAAGCATTAATATCTTGCAGCAAGGCTTCAAAATGGATTAACTTCCTAATCTTTCACTCTGGGAGACTTAGGTTAGATCTGTCAGAGGTGAGAATGATAGTCAATATGTTATTGCAGGAGTCTGGCTGGTAAAGATGGGTAGATAAGGTGGTGCTGTGATCCAAGAGTTCATTTTCAGAGTTCTGTTGCACAGTAAACAGGTAGTTGCTTTAAAAAGAAAGCCCAAAACAAACCACAAAACAGCTATTTTTCACTAGCTATCAAAATAAGAGCACAAGTGGATTCCTAGGATGTTGTGAGAGGAATGAGGTGTATTCCAACCTCAGTTTTGATTTTGTTGGCTTTAAAGTGCAGTGATCAACAAAGCTATGAATATTATGAATATGAATACATTTATTTTCCACACTAAGTGCAAAATAGCCAGCAAGCAGAAGCAAACAGCCCTAACAGCACGTTGCGATAAACTGTTGTTGGCCATCAGGCTGAAATTAGGTGGGCTGGTGTCTCTGTCACCAAAGAATTCATTGGGAGACTTGTTTATGGGAGTTATGAGTGGGTTGGAATAGGTGCAAGATAAAAATAAATGTGTGTGTGTATTGAAGTGTGTGACAGCATTGTTAAAGTCACTCTGTTTGCCAGGTCCTTTTGAGAATGCAGGAATTGCTGGAGAGGCTTCACAGCAGAATCCTGGAAGGACTGAGCTGAGGCCAGGAGTGCTGGGATTGGGAGGGGACTGGAGAGCAGGTGATTCTCAGCACAACCTGGCATTGGTTTTGTCTATCCAGTTAAGAGCTTTTGCACCCATTGTACATGAGTATCCCTTCTAATGTATATCCCTTGTAAATGCATATCCTTTGTAAGAGAATATCCCTTGTAAGTGAATATCCCTTGCAGTCTTTATGGATTGGGAGGCATTTGCCAATTCATTTTTATTTTGTCTCTTCTCTATTACTGCTTCCTACCTTGTGCTGTCAGGAGAAACAAGCATGAGCAGACCTGTTTTATTGCATTGACTAAGCAGATAAATACAATTATTCTCTAAGTTCATTAAATGTTTTTCCACCCTTCAAAGCATTTAGGTGTGTGCTTACCACATATAATTAGTCCCTCAAATTAAATGAGTGTCATAATAAAGGCTTGCTTTCAAATAGAGTTAAGAGAATATGAGGGATTTCAAAGTCAACAGAGATGTTTGTACAAGCAGTTCTTATTCACTTTATTATAGGTTAATGATTAGGTTTAATGGGAAATTAGTGTGGACATTCCTTATATGGCTTTACAAAGGTCAGTGCAGTTTTCTTGCCCAAAATTCACAAAAAACTCAATAGAGTCTGAGATTTAGGACAAAAATTCTCAACATACCTTACCAGACTCTCCAAAGTTCTTGCTGGTTTAAAAGAAACAAACCAAAACCAAAAGGAACCCCCCTCTCATATTTTCCAACATAGGACTTTAACTAATTTAATAATTTAGCATCAGAAGTGTAGATGCTTATTCACCTTTGCTGAGATTCAACTTCTGTCACCCTCAAGGTGACAGGAAAATGCTGTTGGGATCAGGCAAACAGGAATGAGCACGACTGAAACCTGACCTTGGGTGAAGTGGAGGCAAAGAAGATTAAAAAAAGAAACCAGCAAAACAAGGAGCATGGAAATTAAGGAGCTGTACCTTAAATCACCACTGGATCTGGTCACTGAGGGCTTGTTATGACACTGACAAACACTTTTTTCATTACCAAGTGCACAGTCTAAGTTGAGAGTCTTAATGAGTGTGTTTTATCTTGAAGATCAGTGGCCAGTCCACTTTCCAGGGTGCTCTATTTCTCCCAGCTTTTCATTTGCTTCTCTCACCCAGAGAGTGTACCTTGTCACTGACCAAATATATCTTTTTGAGCAGAGTGCATTAATATGCTGTAACAGTCTACTTAAAAGTATGAAGTGTACCTTGTATGCCTGTGCTAGTTAATCCAAAACAAAGATTAAGTAAGGAGTTTGTATATAAAGGGGAAAGCTGAATGTGAAATTAAAATGTAAATCAAAAAGTAATTGGCTTTTTGTGCATAGTTTAGATAAGATTTACTTTTGAAGAATGACTTTGTGTTTTAACACAGCAGGCCAGACACCATGTGGCACACTTGCACTTAATAATGGCAACCAATCTAGGCCATAAATATTGCAAACGATGCCATTTGAATGAGGAGCCCTATGAACCATAATAAAAACTCCTGTGATTAATTCTAAAACTGCTCTGTTCATATTAGACCTGCAGTGGCCTCCCTGATGAGATCAATACAGCGTAGCAGAGTGATTCTAATAGAAGTGTTATTATCTTTTAATCTTCGGGAGAACGCCAACTTGGAGAATTCTTCAGCATTCTGGCTGCTTATTTTCTTGCCTTGAAGGTGGTTGTTTTGTGAAATGAAGATGCATTAGTCTTTTCAAGGCTTTATCAATAATAGGACATGGGCACCGTTTGGGGAGCCAAAAGGCACATTTGTATGCTGAGACTTACAGTTGGGCACAGTGACCTTCCCTGTCAGCCTCGATTTGCTCAGCAGACAATGCCTCCAGTGAATGAGGAGAAAAGGACAGGGAAGGGATGGGATGATACAGAGCACCGCTTGCCAGGCAGCCAACAGCATCCTCCTCTTCCCAGAGCCACGGCTGCCTGTCTTAGGTTTAGCTTGGGCAGTTCTGTGTCCTCTAGAGCTGCAGGCAGTGCTAACTGGAATCAGGAGTTTGTAAAAGATTTCCACCAGCACTGGAAATGAAATTTTAGTCAGCAAATGTTATAATCCCAGAACCCCAGGTTGGGTGAGGCAGGAGGGGCCCCCAGGGGCTCCTC
>NW_024581093.1:17473256-17530324 GCF_017639235.1 Corvus kubaryi | reverse complement strand
TCCCGATGCCCCCAGGCCACCCTTGGCCTCCTTGGCCCCAGGACACTGCTGGCAAGTCTACAGAAATGCTATGCAGTCAAATCAATCACCCAAAGAGAATCAAGAAGGGTTTTATTGTGCTGCTTGCTGCACTTTTACATAAAATAACAGGAAATTATTCTTTAGCTTGTAATCCAAGAGTGGCAAGAGAAGGTTAAGTATCCATCAGACATTTGCAAGGCGTGGGAGGACGGAGTGGTGTCACTAGCCTGGTTGTGAACTTCTGAGGAACAGATTTGCTTGGCCAGGTTTTCTGATGTTGCTACAGATTGTTTGCAGCATTATCAAAGCCACACTATTACGTAATGTGCAACTTGCTCGGGGGAATGGAGCATCAGAGTGAAGAGACACAACAGCAAATAATGTAAAGGGAAATTCTTTGATGCATCTTATTTGTCTCTGTTCTCTAGGAATAGAAATGCAGTGTCACTTATTTGAAGTATCCGGGTTATAAATACGTTTTCTACAAGAATCTTAAACAAATGGGAAAAACACAGTGGAAATTAAGCTGTTCAGTGTAATAAAAGGAAAGTGAGAGTTAGTGGTGATTCCTGTGCAGGAGCTGACAGCCGAGCTGTCTGCACACAATGTGCTGCTGCTGCCTACGGGGTATGCAGAGAGATGCTCCTGCATGGGATCTTAGCAGGAAAATGGTGTAAATAAAGATACATTGCTTCCAGTTCAGACTTGTAATTAGTTCTACTATTAAGGGTAGATATCAAGGATCTTACTTTTTTTTTTTGTTTTGCTGCTGTTTTCTCTGTTGTTTGGTTGGTTTTCTGGTTTGTTTTTTTTTGTTTGTTGGTTATTTTTTCCCAAAGTTTCTGTGTCTTCCACTGGAGTTTCTTTGTTCCCACAGCTGGTTTTAGATGCTCGGGGGAGCTGGGTCTGAGGCTGGCACACAGAATTCCTTGCAGTCACACATGAGTACAGCTCTGTTTCAGTGCTGTGCTCTCAGGTTTGTGCTGGAGCTTGGTGAGCCTGCCCCTCACGCCCAGGGATTTTCCAGGGAAGGGCTGATTTGGCTGTCCCACCTTGGAGCACAGATTGCAGGGAGTTTGCTCTCACAGGAGCTGCCTGGCTCCGTGTTTGTCAATAGTTCACTGTGCACTCAAACATTTTAAGAGCCTTGTCTGTTGTACCCCTGAAGGGCTAAAATTTCCTTAAATTAATGTAAATCAGTCCTTTTGAGGACGCATCATTGGAGGAGAACAAGTTTATTGTTCTGGTTTTAGCAACAAAAAAGGACAAAAAATTGTGGCACTGCTGGATGGGTGCACTGAAAATATGGATATTGTTTTCATCTTTTCTTTGGCAACACAAGTTAATGCCATTGTGGAAAAAAAAGGTTGTGTCAGGTGAGTTCCTCACCCATGGAATTATTAAACTTAATTATTAAAGTTTGTGGATTAAAATTTTGTTATACAGGGTTTTACATTTAAGTGCTTTTCTTTCTGCTTTAAAAAATAGAAAGTTTCAAAGGCCGTGATCTTTTTTTCTCTTTCAGGAAATAAAAAAAGGAAAAAAGCTCCCTGGAAGACACTGTTAATGATGCTAAATGTCTTTGCAAATGTAATCCTCACCTTAGTTTCATTCTCATTTAATTGAATTAGGAAGGCATAACAAACTAAAAAGGTTACTTTCATGGCCTTAACTTTGCACAATAGCTGAGGTGGGATATGTGTTTCTCTTGTAATATTTTTCTGTGCATGTTACTTGTACTTTACAAAGGACAATTCTTCTGCCTAACAATTGCAATTCATATTCATGTGCTTGCTTTGCGTCTTAATTTTAATCAGTGTTAATTAAAATATATTTTCTTCGTGCTCCTTTTCTTAATCTTAACCTACTAATACTCATACAGTCTGTTAAAAAATGGGAAGTCCTTTCAAAAAATGTGTTTTTCAGCCATAGAACGTTTCTGAAAATTGAGATGAAGTTGTTGTTTGTCTTTGCTGTACACCTGGTACATGGGCAGAGATGCTCAAGGTACCTGAGCTGTGTCAGGCCGAGCTCAGGATTAGAGACAAACAAATATCCTCCTGTCTAAGGCACGTGGCAAGCAGACCAGTTGGAAGGAATGTGGCTTAATTAAGGCATAACTTTTACAGTTTAATTCGCACAGAACTATCTGGCAGAACTTCATACAGCACAGATCATAATTCCTAAGTAATATTCATCAGGTAGAAGACCAGTGTTATCCTCACAGTCTGTTACTGGGACCACTGTGCTCTTGGTTTGTATGAATTTTAAGAGCCTTGGCTCATATGAAATTTCAGAGTCCTGTTCTGTTAAGCAATAGAATACCCACATTATTTCCCATCTCAAAGGGAACTCCTCTCTCAGAATCCTTTTCCACTGTAGTTACACAGGGGACTGTGCAGAATGTGTAGCAGACATGCACATATTTGACCCTGCATCTGAACTCTTGCCCTTGTAGGCCAGATCCCAGCAATTACATGGGGAACTACTTTTTCCAGAACCAACCAATAGCAGAAGAAAAATAATCTTCATTCTCAGGTGGTTTATATAGCACTCATAGCAAACCAGGATAGGATCTCCCAGGGTGAGAGGTGGCACTGCTGGTGGAGGGGAGGGTTTAGGGAGTCAGGGATGTGCCAGCTTCTGCTAGCGCACAATATCAGGGTCTTGTTCAATTCCTTTGCCACGCTCTGTATGGGGCACTTAAGAAATGTCACTTGAGCTTCTTCCACAAGGCTAAAAATGTCTATTATTAATTCCCTTTCCCCCTTTCTGAGTTAGCTGTTACATTTCTAAGTCTTGGCTCGCTTGGATCTGTGCCGGGAGTTGGATGCTGGGGGTGTGCTGGAGGGCACACCTGCAACTTTACCTTCTGGAAAGGAACTGCTCCTAATCCTACACACTGTTTTACCTCACCCTAGGGAAAAAAATTAACATCACTCTTTTCAAATCAGGTTCTGAGGGCTGTTTGGTTAATCCTAAAATTTCAAGGAGTATTTACAAATGTGCATCAAATACATTCATAGGAGACTGATCCTTGATCCTTGCAAAACAGAATTCATAGTAATGTTTGAATAGAAATTGGACTATTGAGCACCTTTATATATTTTTACATAAAACCACACATGCACACGGATATTTAAGAGTAGGAAGGTTCCAGTGATTGATATGTACTTGCAGGCATTTGTGCTGGGTAGATTAAACTTGTATAAAATGTTCCTTTTTTCACCCTGCTATTAAACATTGCATGACAGTTGAGTTGATAGCCAAAAGACACAGCTTGCTTATATTCCATTGCTTACTTACCATCAATCAATCAGTCTAGATACTTTTTAAATTAAAATGGTTGCTTCAAGTGCTGTCCCTCTTATTTTTAAACCATGTGCATCCTAAATATACATAGTGATGATAATAAAACCTTTCTAAAGAATGTTAAAATATTCAAAACATGGCCATTGACTTTGCTTTTTTTGCTTTCCTGTTCCCTCAGCCTTTATTATTTTCACTCTGTCGCTGTCTTCACTGTGAACAGCCTTTCCTGAAAACACTTTGGGTTCTTTAAAGATTATCACAATCTGAATTCCAAAATAAAATACAGCCGTGGTCTTCGTGTGGAGGAGGAGGAGGAGGAGGAGGAGGAGGAGGAAATTATCCCGGGTGCTACTGCTAGAGTGAGTTGCAGTTTTGGGGATGTTGGCATCGTTGGAGAGTTCCTTCTGAGGCTGAATATAGGAAAGCAAAACTGTTCCAAATTAATGGCCCAAGTGGATGCAGAGATTAAACCCTTTTATTTAAGGCTGAACAAAACTGACTTCCAAAGCAAAGCTGCATAACAGGGCTTGGGAAAGGTGCAGATCGATTTCCAGCACTTTCTGTATATTTCAAAACCAGAGAAAAAACTGAGCAATGTGATTTATAGATTTTTGTTTTATTGTAATGGATGATTTTTTTCTCTCGATTTAAAATTTCTACCACCTCCCCATGGAGTTTTTTTTTTTTTTGCCTAACTTTGCTGACACTGTCAATCATTCTAGAATTAAGTTTATTCTGAGATTTGCTTAGACAATGACACTAAAATCTCCGTGTTTGGATGTAGTTTCCAAACACAACTCATGAACACTGTGGAGAACTCTTGGTTTGCTGTGTTTTTGTCTTTTGGGTATTTTTCTTGTTACTGGAACATTTTATTAACTTCTTTATAGAAATAATTTATTGCTAGTAGTTGTGTGTCCATTTAGAAATGTGCAGGGAAACAGGAGAAGTTTTGGAAAGGAACTACAAGCCTTATGAGGGGAATAAAGAACTGGTCTTATTTGAGCAGATAAAAAGGTCTTGACTTATTTAGGTAGCAAAATAAAGGTTGGGAGGGGAAATGGCTGCTCTTTCTGAAAATCCATAGGCAATAAACTTTGGAGAAGGATTATTTTAAATTAAAAAGGATACTTCTATGAGATTCACCAGATATAAATTAAGCATAAATAGAGTTAGACTGGAAATCAGAATGTGCTTCCATTGCTGTTAGAAAAATGAAGTTCTATGCTATTTTAAAAGAAACAATCAAACTTAACATTCCCAACGTATTTATACTTCATTAGAAATGAAAATTTTAGCTATTAAGACATTTTGTTACTTAGAAATTTCATGCTTTTTCTACTCTCCCAGCCAACACAATTCAAATGGCTCCAAACCAAAGAATCCTCACATTTTAGTTCCCATTCATGGGAGCTTTGTGACAGTATCCAAATAGGTATAAATTCTGGAAAACTGAGGAAAGGGATTTATATTTTTATTTAACATTAAATGATGAGCTACACTTTACTGATTAAATTCTCAGATCCAAGCATTAACTTTCTAATCTAACCTTAAAGATTGTAAGTTCTTTTACTTTGATCTTTATATTTTTTTGCAAGTCTCTGGCAGTTTTACCAGCTTTTCTTGTGGCCAGCAATTGTGAAATCAAGACAATGAAGGAATTTTTTGTGGTTATGTGAGGTATTTTTTTGTGGTTTTTTTAGATTATTTTTTGCAGAAAGTTGGATTCTAATGTTTATCCTTTACTGAATCTTCTTTCAATAAATAATGAGTTGCTTTATTAGATTGGGGTGACGATTATCTGTCAATATTGTCCTTTGTTGGAAAGCTAAGGATATGTTAGCACAGCACCTTTGCCATTGGATAAGGAGCTTTAAAATGTTTGTCACAGAGATTTGTTGAGCTTTCAGGTAAAGGTAGTTGAAAACACCTTGGTATTTTGGGACTTGTCTTTCTCATGAGCAGGGAATTTCAGTGGGATTTGGCTGTGTGACTGCTGGCGCCTCTTTCACAAAGATGAAGTATGCTAGTCAAAATTGTTAAGAATATTTATTTTTCTGGGCCTCCAAACCCAGTGATGTTTATTAATCTCTGGTTGAGAATGAGAGAATGATCTGCCTGGACTGTGTGAATGGAACTCATTGCAATTTGAAACTCTTGGCAGTTCAGTAAATCACTTAAAAAACCTGGATGGGGAGGGTTGTAGCTCAGGGAATCAGGCTAAAATCACTGTCTGGTGTTGCACCTGCCTTTGTCTCTTCAGCATTCAATTCCACTGCTGAAGCACCAGGGAGGAAAAAGTCATTACAACATGAAGGGATAAGAGCAGTGAGAAGCCAAAACCGTTCCTTACTTGAGCTGAAACAACAGGAAAGGCTTGCAAGACTCTCGTTTATACTCTTCAACAAAATTGTGAGTAAATAGTGTTTGTTTTGCTTCTAAAAGGACCAGGAGCCATTTCCTAGAGGATTTATTCTCCTGAATTGTTGTTGCCGTCACCCTTTGTGCAGCTGCAGTGAAATGCAGTGACTGGCTTTCCTGTGTGGGAATGTGTTAGAGGAGCAAGAGAGAAGAATTTTGGTTTTTAGTCCCAGCATCTCATATCAGAGCACAGTTATGATCCAACAACGGGAGTGGGAAGATGAGCAGTGAAAGTTAATAGAAAATAAAACTGCACTTTATTAGTTCTCCATTAATTCCACCCATACCTGCTGGTAGGACCTCACACCTGGAACTCTCAGGAGGTGGCATATGTGGCAGCCCAGCCCCCAGCTGAGCAGCAGCCACAGGGATAACCAGGACAAGGTGGTGGCACTGCCACCTTTGGAAGTGGATTTAGTGGTGCTGTTGCCAATAGACACAGAGATGAAACACTGGTGAGAGAGAAATTAATTCTCATGTTCACAGGTTCAGGAAAGCACAGGCTCTTGTATCCCTGGGAGACGTCAGCCGTCCCAAAATCTGTTGGATAATAGGCTTGGGTGCAGCAGAAGAGAATTTCTTAAGGCAGGTGAATGCTGAGCTGAGTACAGGAGATGTTCTGCTCAATCTCCTCAAAAACAAGGAAAAACTGGTGGTCAAAGGCATCAAGGGCACAGCCATCCTTCCCTGCAGGAACCACAGGACTGGAGCTTTAAATCCTTTAAGACAAAGTCAGAAAAAGATCACAAGCTTGGATCTTAGGAAAGCAAATTTTGGCTTACTTGGGGATCTTCTTGGCAGCTTAAAGGAAGGCTGCCCTGGAGAGTCAGAGGGACACAGGACAGCTGCCTGGTATTCAGAGACAGCATCCTCAGAGCACGGACATGGAGTATTTGGAAAGTATTTTGAAAGTCGAGCAAGCATGGAAGGAGGCCAGCATGGCTAAGTGAGGAGCTCAGACTCAAGAAGGAGGCACAAGGAAAGTGGAAGCAGTGATGAGTTACCCTGGAGGAACACAGAGACATTGCCTTGGCATGCAGGGAGAGAATTCGGAGATTCAAAGCTCAGCTGGAGCTGAGGAAAAAGAGGGCTCTGAAGGCAACCATATTTTACAGAAGTGCACTGACAGCAAAGAGAAAGGATGAAAAACTATGGGTCAGTTGCCTGGACATTCAGCTGGTCTAGAGCTGGACTAGATGATCTTTGGGGGGATTTTCTGGCCTACACGATTTGGGGTGAGGTTTTAGCAAGCACCTCCTGCTGTGGAGTCCTTGTGGAAGGAGACCAGCACTGTGACAAAAAGGGGCATCACTGGATGGTTTTCACTTTTTCATAGAAATCTGAAACCAGCTCTCTCAGCAAGCCCAGCAAATGAGTGGATGTAGGTCTAAATATGCGCTATGTGTATAAAAAAAGTGATTTATCAAGGTTAAATTGCTTGGTATAGAGATACCATTGTCAAGGTCATGCACCAAAAAAGGGGAGTTCAGTGCTTTTTGAGCCAGGAAAAGGAGGTTTGTCCTGTAATGTGACAACTGCAATCCAGCAGGACAGAGGGACTAGCTTCTGGATTTTTCCCCAGAGCTCTTCACCTTCAGCAACCTGGAGAAGGTCTCATTTAAGAGCCATCTTCACGCTGCTGCTAGATTAACCTTTTAAATTGTTATTTATGCCATAAAATAATACATTAAGGTCTTAATTTTGCTTCTTTCTTCCCCCTGCCTTTTACTGTAATTTGCATCTGTGCAAACTGGGATGATTTCTTTTCATAGTTACAAAAATCTCAGTTCCTCTACCAAAGATCACAGAAGTCAAAAGAAATCTTTAATGAGCTCCAGTGGAGTAGGGCCTAAATGACTGTATGATGTACAGAGCAGAGAATTTTATTGGGCCTAGAAAAATTACTTTATTCATTTCAGACGCCTGTCTTAGCAGTTTTTTAGGATATCCTTGTTGATTTTTGGGTCTTGTCAATATTTTGTCCTGGTTGAACCTTTCTAAAAAATGGCTCCACACCACTGCTTCTCCCTGGAAAGCATTGTTATTTTTCTTTTACTCAGGAAAAGGAGCAGTGTGTCTGTCGAAAATACCAGCATGACTTTCTTTCTCATCTGTCAGTTCTGTCTCATTACTCCTGGGATAATGTATTAGTCAGGAGCAAGTTCTCTCCCTGTTCTGCTATTCAACATTTATAAAATCAGAACATTAAATGACTGTGGTGTTATCCCAAAGCCTCATTTGCTTTGGATCTCTCAATTTCAGAGGCTTTTGTGTTTGTTCTGAACTTATTTGCACAAGCCAGCATAGAGAGCTGATTCTAGATTTATGATGCCTGCTCATGTATTCCATGGCTGCAGCATTGGGGATTTCGTTTGGCCAGACCTGGAGTTGTTGTAGTAATCACCTGTACGTTTAAGTTACACGTTATTATATTTTGTAAGTAGTTATCAATGAAACAACAGAAGGTCACACATAATTTTGAAAATGAAGGGAAAAGAATACTGAGATTCCCTGCTAGACAAAAGAATGGGTCTCAGCTAAATTAAATGAGCTTTTTGTGTGCTGTTGGCAGCTGCAAAACAACAGGGTCAGACATCTTGTCCATGGAA
This sequence comes from Corvus kubaryi, assembly GCF_017639235.1. NCBI lineage: Eukaryota > Metazoa > Chordata > Aves > Passeriformes > Corvidae > Corvus > Corvus kubaryi. The sequence goes on along the minus strand of NW_024581093.1, from coordinate 17,521,961 downwards.
AACAACCCCTTTTCACTGGAGTTTGTAGAGGGCAACATCTGTCAGGTGATTCTGTTGGAGGCAGATTATTTTCCTGAGAATTGAAAAATGGTAATTACCAAGGTATTTTTAATTTTATTTTTTAATGATTCTGTTGGGAATTTCTTAAAGCTTTTATCCATCTAAGGTGGGGGGCTCATAATTGCAATTAGATGTGCAGCAGTGGGAATTCTGCACAGGTCTCTCACTGTGGGGCTGTTGCACTTCAGCTCTGCTGAAAAGAAAATGCTCTGAAGGCACTCTTAGAACTTCTGCCCCAGCGTCTCACTAAATATTCTCCTGGAAACATCCCAGCAGTAAAAACAGACAAAAGGAAGTTTGCCATTTAGCCAAAGAGTTCCAGAATGTACTGTTTTAACCTCCTGTTGTATTTCCATTCCCTTGCTGGGGATGGAAGGTAACTGTGCCATCTATAAGTGATTCCTCTGAAGATCTTGTGAATTTGGAGTCCTTTAAATCGGAGACAGACAAGAGTCTGCTTGAACAATACTCACACCAATCATGAATGGAGGTAGGAGTTGATAGTGTTTTTATTTATTCGTTTTGGGGCTTTTTTGGTAGAACACAGAAAGAAACAACTCTACAGAGCAATAGTAATGTTGGTATAAAGTTCTAAAGTCTGCTTCTGAAAAATGTTGCAAAACTGTTTAATGATAAAGTCCCATCTGCTCTGCTGAAAAAGCGTAATATTTGTATTAGCTGCCATTAAAAGTAATATTGCATAAAATACTTTTGAAAGAATTATTCACCTAAAATTTTTTATGGCAATTTGCCTTCCTAATCTATTTATCAGTTGCCCAATCCTTCAGGATTTTTCACCTCTTTTGCTCCTCACAGACCCTAATTCTTAGCTGAATGTGCATGAATCCCTGCTGATCAGACATATCTGCCTTTCCAGATGTTTTCAAAAACTAATTGTGAAACTGCTTTTATTCTGAGAGAATTTGCTTAATTTGGTTGCTGACTGTGGTTCTCAGTTGCCTTGCACAGTTCTCTGCACTCCCGAGGGATGTGAGTTGAAAGAGTGTAGGGTAGAGAGCAAACATTTCTAAAACATACTATTGTGTGTTCTTTTCATGTAAGAGATGATGGAAGGATCCTCTTTCATACTATGGATAGAGAAATTTCTGTGGAAAGGTTTTTTGCTGGAGTGCGACATTCTGGTAAATTCAGAGGAATAAAACTGCTGGGGGGACCTGCTGGAGCAGCTCTGCGGGGAAGGACCTGGGGGTGCTGGGGGACAAGGAGCTGTCCCTGAGGCAGCAGAGTGTCCTGGGGCCAAGGAGGCCAAGGGTGGCCTGGGGGCATCGGGAAGAGCCTTGGCAGCAGGTCAGGGAGGGGATCCTGCCCCTGTGCCCAGCCCGGGGGCACCTCTGCAGTGCTGTGTCCAGCTCTGGATCCTCAGCACAGCAGGGCCAGGGAGCTCCTGGAGCGGGGCCGGCGGGGGCTGCGCAGCTGAGGAAGGGCCTGGAGCAGCTCCGTGCCCAGCACAGGCTGAGGGAGCCGGGGCTGCTCAGCCTCGAGAGGAGCCCCAGCTGAGAGGGGCCCTCAGCCCTGGGTGTCCCTGTGTGCGGGGAGGGCTCCGAGCAGGGCCCGGGCTCTGCTCCGGGGCCCAGCAATGGCCCCAGAGCCACGGGCAGGGCCTGAGCCCAGGGAGCTCCCCCTGCACAGGAGGCAGAACTTCTGCCCTGGGCAGGGCCCAGCCCTGAGCAGATTGGCCAGAGAGGCTGTGCAGTCTCCTCCCTGGGGATATTGCAGAGCCCCATGGACACACTGCTGTGCCCTGTGCTCTGGGATGGCCCTGCTGGAGCAGGGAGGTGGCACCAGAGGAGCCCCTGGGGGCCCCTCCTGCCTCACCCAACCTGGGGTTCTGCTGTGGGGGAGAAGCAGGACAGGAGCTGTACGACGGTGGAAACTCACACCACTAACAAAACAAATTAAGATTCCAGAAGCTATCTAAACTATGTCCCAATTCTCTTGATCAAATTTCTCTCTGTAGGCATGGATGACTAAGCATTATGCACAGAATTACATTAGGAACAAAGTTGAAGGCTGTAAGCGTTTTCACATTGGGTATCTGGGTAATTCTGCTGAATCATAATGAAATAATAAATTTTGTGTTGATAAAATCTATGACTGGGTAGGCTTCATAAGTCATTACATCCTAATAATGAGTTAGATGTTTAGCAAAATTTTGTTTAAACTTGAAAGCAATTGGGATTTTTTGCTATAGATGCCTTGCTTTCCCGGCAAACTTAAGAAGAATATTTAAGAAGTCTAATTGTGATAGTGAAGAATTTGTCCTTAAAACATGGAAATGTCTATTTCAGGAGTTATTTTCTTCATACAAGTGTCAGTTTTTAATGTACTTCTTTTTTGTTTCCCTTGAAGCACATCGTAACTCATATTTGTCCAGCTTAAAAAGGCAGCTCAGCACAAAAAAAGCATATATATATATATATATATATATATATGTATTTCCCCTTTTGAAGCTGCCTAAAAAGAAAGCCTGGATGCATGAATTTTAATCTGCCACCAAAGTACACCTTCAAACTTCAAGTGATAATTTATTTTTACTCAGAGGTCCAGCCAAGCGTATCAAATGATGCGAGGAAATGGTAAGATAAAGCTTCTGGAAGCTCTTCTCTGTAAATGTGGGCTCGTTTCTTTCTTATGGAGTTATTTCTAGGCCAGTAATATGGCACGTAATATGGCTTACAAATAATGGTGATGAGGGTGGCATAAACAAAGCCCTTTTTATGAGATTTAGGAGAAGAAATTTTATTTCATTTATGGTACTACAGTGCCTTAGACTGTGTAAACACTGGGATATGTATCCAGGCTGTCAGTGTGTCTCCAAAGCCTAAATAAAGTCATGTCCTTAGCAAAGCAGGAAGACTTCTGAGTACCTAACAACACTTCCTTAGTTCAAATTTAGATTTAGGAGTACAGGCTATAAAAATCAGCATTCAAAAATATTTGAAAATGAAGGTATCAATGTTGGTTTGGGTTTTTTTTTTTTGACTGTTTTGTTTGCCTTTTTTCATATAGCTGGAATAATCAAATAGGACTTAGAGCTAGCCCAAATTGAGATGTGTATTAAGTAATGTGGAGAGTGAAAACTCAATAAAAAAAGTGTGTTTAGTCTTTTTCTGACACCAGACTGAGGCATTTTCAGATCATTCATGAGCAGGGACCATTCCCAACAAGTGAGCAGGCTCTGCCAGTGAGGGGTTGGAGCAAAGCACCAAGCAGTGGCTGATGTGTTTAGTTGAGGCAGAAAAGAGCCCACGATGCCATCTTCCTGCACCCAGCTAAGGGGAGGTTGCAAATCCAGCTGAGTAAATCCAGCCAGGGATTAAAGCATTGGAATCTGGTCACTGCTCTTCAGCCCATGGCAGAAGGAATCTCACAAAGGAATAGCATCATCTAAGTAATGCCTCATGAGGGTTGGGAGAATCCAGATCCTTGGCTCTCTCCTGTGGACACCGAGGAGTTTCTCTCAGTGCAGAAGCTGTGTCCTGATTCTGATTCACTTTCACAAACACAAAACACTCCTGGGTTTCCATCTTAAGTGCTTTGATGTTGAGTTTGGATGGGTTACCCTTCCTTCTCGGAGCAGGGTAAGAGAGCAGAGGAGGCTGCTGTTCTGCTGAGTTCTTTATTTCATAGTCTCACAGCTTTCTTGAAGGCAGAGTTTGAAGGGGGTTACGTGATAAAGCCAAGCAGCAACAGCAAACAGCAGGCAGAAAACAGCTTCTTCTTCTTCTAACTCTAGTTTCTCTATATATTTTTTCTTACAGAAGTGTGGATTATATTTGTTATATCTTGACCAATAAGATTAACACATGATTCCAGTTTTCCTTCACCCATCCTGGTCTAATTCTAACAGTCATAAGCCTTACACAAGTGTTACACAGGTATTACACAGATTTGTGTACACAGTTTCTATCGGCTCTTATTGTTTATGTGAACACTCCATCTAAAAAATGTGAGCAGTACAGTTCTATCTATATTTTGTCTAAAGTAAAGAATTCAGTGAAAAGGTACCACTGCTGCAGTAAGAATTGTGTTTAAGGTCTCTGCTGCAGCTTTTCAATTTTAAGGCACTCAGCATGTATTTCTCCTAAAAGTTAAAAGTCTGTACTTCTATTTCACTTTGGTGTGGCTCCATGTATCTCAGCTTGTGCAAAGGTTTTAATTCAACCCCTGTGCTTTGGCTTCCCTCTGGGCCTGAGTCCAGAGGAGCTTTCACTCCAACACTTTGATACTTGTTTTCAAGACTAGTATTCTCAAAAATACATTGGAGTTTTGGTGGCTGAGGTGGGAAAACCTTGATGATTACCAGTTTTATTGAGAAACTCTTGTAGAATACAGATCTTCACATAAAATTAGGAATGCTGGATTTTGACAAGGTGTGCCAACCCCAAACCAAAGCTGTGAGCAGTGAACTTACCGTGTAAGTATGCCATGAAAAGTTTCTTAAAGGCTCTATGAATAATATTTTAAGTGTGATTGACAAATTATAAAGGCTGCAATGAATTTTAATTCTGTGCAAAGAAGGGCAAATCCAAATGCTTCCTTGGATATTTTTTGCTGTTTGATCCAATCCAGAAGCATCTAGAATGTATCTAAGGTATAAATGATACAAAAGAAGTTGCCTTTGACTTATTTTATGTAAGAAGACATGATTTTATTTGTATTAGTGGTATTTAAAAAATTTCAAGTACTTTTTAAACATAGTGGTTTATACATTATTGCATTGTTACTAAACCCAGAATTTAGTTTTTCCACTTGAGTATATTTACACAGTGCAATGAATATGTTGAAATGAAGACTCTAAAGATTGATGGGTATCTGTGTCAAATTATATGTATTTTTACTAGTTCGTTGTAATGTAATCATTAAAATTTTATTGGATCCAGAGGGTTACATTACCCGAGAGAACTCACAAGTCCAAAATCAGAGCCTGTTTACAATAAACTTACAGTGCTTTTGTTTCCTTCTTGCATCAGGAGGGCTGCATATCGCAGAAGAGATTTGCCAACTACAAATAGGAAAAATATTGTATTTATTTATTAATCAAATGTGAAAAATAAAAGCAGCAGGGCTACAGCTGAAACCTGGGGCTGCACAGATGCTTGTATGAAAACAAAAATCTTTCCTAGAAATCCCTGGATTTCTGCTTCCTTTGATACTAAGAAGAAACATAAATGTTGACAAAGATAAAACAATGTATTATTTAAGTAATCAGGGGGGACAGAGAAACTACAAAAGTAGAAATTTCCACATGAAAAATTAAATAGTTCTTCTAAAGTTGGGGTTAATCCTTAGTAGATTTGGATTGCACATGGATATTTCTGTGGAAAGCTGGAGTAATAGGATGTGTTTATTTGTGGTGAGGACAGTGTTAGCAACGATAATTATAAACAAAACCAGCAATGAATGCAAGAAAAAGATGGGTGTGCCAGTAGGTCTCTATCTCTTGGGGTTTTTTTCCTTCTGTGGACTTCCATCTTCAGCTGCTCCATGTGCTGTCTTTGTTTCCTTATCTGTGACATGGCCATAAGGTTTAGAAGGTCCCCTTGCAAAATTTCTTGCTGACCAAGTAATGATAAACCCGAATTTTGGGGGGTTCATGGCTGCTTACGCTCCACGATTCCTACTGGGAGCTGGAAGAGCAGTCCCAAGTTTTAAACTGGCTTTTGACCAGGGAAGAGTTTTGAATATTTAGTTTACAAGTGTGGGGGTGTGGGATCCTAAATGTTGACTGGGTGTAAAAATGTAAGGGTTTTATGCTGCTCTATGGTTTGCTTTCAAAAGCAATCTGGTGGAGATGATTCTTAAAACATTTTTAATAACATGCAGTACCATAAGGTACAAACGAAGTGTGTTCCCTGCCAAATCATTACGTTTTGTCTTTTTGCTTTTGGCTGGATGCAATAACCTCTCTGTAGCTGAGTCCTTGTTAAATTCTGTAGTGAGTGTTTTGCCATGTAAGGAGTCCACAACTCTTAGCATTGGGACCTTCAGTGAAATATAAACTTTGCCGTTGGAGCCTCACTGGCAGTGGTCTTACTTTTTAATTAGATTTAACCAAGTTTGTAGGTGGCATCTTGTATTTTGAGGGCTCTTTGGTTTGAGGAGAAGGGTTAGAAGTGCAGTAAAACTAATCAATTTTAACATATCGTGCCAGAAACCTCTTTTAACTGAAAGCAGAAAGTATTTAAGTTGGTTTTGGTCCAGAATGAATCATGGTCTCTACAGGAAATCACAGCAGATGAGTTCTATTACAGAGTTTCCATGAGTGCCACATGAGTTACATGTATTAGCAGGTATTTTTTCTGTAATAAATGAGATTACGGCCACGAAACACAAGGCCTGGACAACTAGGGGTTCCTAAACCTGCTTTTCAATTAATTCATCATCACTTTCCACTTTCAAATATCCAAATTAGCAAATGTATTCGCTAATACTGGTGAGTTTGGAAGTCTGTGGAATTATGGCATGACTTTTCATTCATGCACAGTGCTGTGCATTTCATGAGAACATGAAGCCAATACTTCTGTAATTTATAGATAATATAAGTCAAATGGCTATTTCTGCAAATGCTGCTGACTTTATACTAAAGTATTTGGAGTATTTTTTTGGGAGGAGGGCCCATTTCTGAAACCCTTTAAGATGCTGAGCAATTTTATGAATAAAAAAAGTCCCTAAAAAATCCTGTATAAATATGAAAAAAAAAAAAGATTGAGGTCTGGTTACCCACATTATTTACTGATCAAGACTCCATTTAGAAGCTCTACAGAGTTAGATGTTTTAGGCTTTATTTAGATGACAAATCCCTTTGAAGCAAATTAAGTCCATTCTTTATAGTTCTGGTATTTGGACTTTGAATCCCTTTTTATGACTGTTTTCCCACATATAGAAATTCTTAATGTCCTTGCTGCCTTCCTGAGCACTGCTGTGTATTTATTATTATCAGCCCTACCCTGGCCGTTAACAGTCAGGGTAAAAGAAACTCTGTGCTCATTTAAGGAGCTACAAACACACACACCAAGATGCATCTTTCTTAAAGTACCTATTTTAAGGCTGCTTGTGCATGGAAGCTCTTCAGCTAAGGAAAAAGAAATAAATGAGAGAATGATGTATTCTGAAAGTTATTCTGGTTTTTTTTTCTTACAGAGGTAAGAGAACTGATGCCATGTCACAGTAAAACTTGGGGTTTGAAGCCCTTTGGCCCTCTGCCTGCTGTTGCTTTTTAATTGAGATGAGAGCAGGAATGAGCAGGATACAGCCTCGTGAAAAATATTTATAACATTAAATTTATGTGGTTGAACCTTGATACAACTTAAAATAATTTTCTTCTGGTGAAAACAGTATTTCCTTGCCTTCCCCCACTCTGCATCTCCTAAACAGAGAGGTGAAAGAAAAATATTAATCATGATATTATCATAATATTAATGAGCATGTAATGTGTAGAATAGCCAGGGAGACTCCATTGCTGTGCTTAAGGCAAATTGGAAATTGCTGCCCAGAGGGACTGAAGGCGTTTGTGATGGAATTCTGTTTAAAAGGCCAGGTCTGCCCTGCCCTGCTCCTCCCGGGGAGTGCAGGAGCCTCAGGGTGCACCACAGCCTTTGGCTGTAGCATCCTTTGGAAAGACACACGAGGTAGGGTTAGGAGGAAGTTTATGGGTTATGCTTTGCAAGGCATTTAAATGTCCTAAATTTCAGTTCCTTCCTAAGAAGGGACACTCAGGGGTTGTGCAGAGCTCCCTGAAGCTCTGAAAGAGCCCTGCAATCCAGGGTTGTCCACGGCTGTAAATCCATCATGTCCAAGGAGGGCTGCGCTAGGGAAACTGCACCTGGAGACACAGCATCCCAGGAAATACTCTGTGAGACTTGCTGGGAAACACACACAGTTCTCAGTCTTGAAAAAACAGGAGGGGTTTCCTGGCTGAATTGCAGCCTCATCCCTCTGTGCGTTTAGAGAACTCACCTCCCACACCAGAGGGGTGAGCGATGATCAACACCAACATTTGGCAAGGCTGCTTCTGACCCAGAGTGAGGTTTTTCTCTTGAGTCACAAACAGAAGCCAGCATGATGTGCAACTACAGCTATTAAACCTTTAGCAACATTTGAATCCCAAAACCACCTTCTCAATATCACTATTGCTTGACAAACAGTGAGACAATGCACTCCATAGCTGCAGGCAAGTTCTCAGAGGTTCATCCTTTTCCTTAACCAGCTCTTGCCTCTACTTAGGTGTGGCCACCTCAATTTTTTCTTTTTTTTTTTTTTTTCCTTTCAAACTGTCTTAAACATGTGGGTCTCTCCATGACACTAACGTGTTTGATGTTGAGAAGAGATGGGCTGTAAAAATTCTGGCATAATTTAGGGCTCCTTGGAAGTGTCTTTTGATATGTAATCAGCTGTGTCTGATGATGAGAAGGAGAAGCTGTGCTTTAGGGACAGGTTCAAAAGTGTTGCTGTGAGAATATGGAATAGGGGGCTTTCCACTTAAATGGGAGATTGACTCCTCATTTCTATTACTTAGTGGTGGCTCCAATCCTAAAACAACAGGGTTTACTCCTTTCCTGATATTATTTTTCCTTTCTTGTTAGCTAGACAGATAGATAATAAAAACGTAGGACATAGAAAGGACTAAAAGTGACCATTGGCTTTGTGGAGACCCTGCAGCTATGAATAGATGCCTCATTCAAAGTAGTCCCACTGCTGTGAATTGTACATCCTACCAGGAGGAAAACAATGGGATGAAATACCAGCAGCAATAATGGAAGAGTTATTATAGGCTCTGGGGCTGTAATCCTCTGCAAAGTTTCATCACTTTGCAATGAAGCAGAGGTTTGGAGTGTGATTTTCTTTTCTAGTTGAGTTGGTTGGTTAAAAAGATGAAAGAAATCCTGGCTGCCTACCTGTGATCCGTGTCAGGGATAGGTCATGGGAGTGCTGATTGTTCCAGAGGGGCTTGAGGCTGGGATGGCTGTGGAATACCGACACCCATGGGTGGGCAGGAGCAGGGAAAAATCAGGAAAACCCTCCCTATACCCATATGTAGGACTTCTAAAACACACAGGGTTTATATTTGAAAACAGCTGTGGCCTTATAGCCTTATATAGTGTTTCTTGAGGGCTCTGTGAGGTTCTCAGAAAGAATGGACCCAAGATAAAAAGAAGGAGAGAAATAGCTAAAATTAAAATCTTTGTGGTCTCAGAATATTAACTATATATTTAGAGCCTATCAGTGACACTGATGTCAAGGGAAGGACTATGAAACATGGTAAAATAACTTAGAGACAGTTTGAACGGTCTTAGCTAAATTTGTTTTAAATAAACCAATGATTTAAACAACATCAATTTTATTGAAACTGTTTTAGATAATAAGTGGCTGTAAATAGTTGAAATTCTTTGGTTTATTACTATTGACATATCAACAGGAAAAGCTGACGTGGGTAGCTGTGTCAGCTTTGGTCTGACCCGTTTGCTGCTGGTTTGTGTTATGCAGAAGCTTGTGGATCAGTAGAAATGTGATACAAAAAGGAGGATATTTCCATAAGCAAAAAGCAGAATATTCAACATCAAAACCTGGGAACTACTCAAATATAGTCCAGTACACTCTGTCTAGAGCTGGGTGCTTGTTGGAAGTTGAGATGAATATTCTGCCCTCTGCACTTATCCTGAGCTATTAATAAAAGGAAATCAATACTTTCATTATTATTACTTGGCAAAAACAGTCTGGCAAACTTTGGAGTCTTTTTTGAAACTGATTACTCTGTTGCATCACCAATAAATTATTTAGCTTCTAGAGGGGTAGGGGATTTTAAGAGGCATCTCAGCATCTCCTGTTGATGTTCTTTGTTGATTCCCATGGCAGCCCATTTCCTCTAAGGCAACTAAAACTCCTACTTATGAGATGTTTAATTATGAATTCCCCAGCATTATAAAACACCCAAAATGTTGTGCTTAGTCCTCAGCACTAGGGAGGACTAGGTTTTTTTTCTGTTTCTAATTCTCTTTCCTTATAACATGAGCTGCTAAACCTGCTGATCCAAATATCAGGCTCTGTGTGTGCCTGTCCACCAAACTCCACCCTGACACACAGGGGCCGTGGGTTTGATGCTCAGATGAATGAAATCACATTTGCTTTTATTCTCCTGTAGTATTTTTCTGCCATTAAAAAGTTCAACCGTCAGGCTGGTCTGAAGTCATAGCAGAATTCCTGGGATTTCAGGGGAAATCTTTGCATGTAAACTCGCAGAGGATATTTTAAGAAACTGTATCTGTAGTGTTGTCTGGCTTAATATAATGTTGCTCTAAGAACCACACTTTGAAAACCGTTACGTTTCCCCCTTGTATGGCTGATTTGTTGGATTGATCCTTTTTTCAGACAGGAGGAGGAGAAAACTCCTAATACTGTGTACCTGGGTATTTAAAATAGTTAATGTGATGGAGCCTGGGTATATGGGTTAAGGTTTTAATTCGTTCATGAATCTTGTTATGTGGTGCAAGGCTGAATGAGGATCACTTTAGAAACGGTTGTAAAGTTACAGTTTGGGGTTTTTTTTCATGTTACAAAATTGAGAGTTCCTTAGATGTACATCTGATTTAGGAAGCTCTGTACCTCTCCTTTCCCATTCAGGTACACAAAGTATATTATATTATATTCTTCATGATTATAGAAATATCTCAGCAGAACTAATAAAAATATCAAAAAAAGACAAAGGCAATGAGAGTTTAAAAAATAGACAATGCTAAAGGTAGATCTTATTAGTTCAATTCTAGAAAAGTGATTTTTAGCAGACGAAAGACTGCTTATTTCACTAAGCCTTGTAGATGCAGCTTTTGGGTTTCTGTCATGCCATTTGCCATTCTTCACAGCTGAAACTCCACTGAAACTTGAAACCAGTGTTTCTCATTCTTTACCAAGCCATGAGGGAACCTATTCTCTTCAATATTGGTTAAATCCAGGAGTTTCCTTTGGAAAGGAGCAGAGAATTCTTATTACAGGAAGGTTGTAAAGAATTTGGTATGAAATGATGCAATTAGGCAGTTGTGGAAATGAGGATGTTGGAGCATGAGAGAAGAGGGGTTTGCAAGGCAGTGTCTGCTATTATTTCTAATAGGATTTCTTAGGATTAATGGATCAGAAAAAAATGAAAACTGACAGCAAGAATGCCTCTGTGTCAAAAGCTGAACTATTCTGCAGATCCTGGTCTTGGAAATATTGTTGGTCTGCAATTGGAAGGCTCTCCCCAGGTCCCCACGGCTGAACACTGAGCAGCTCCCAAAAAGAGCATGTAGGTGATTTTTTCACTTTCACAGACAAGGACAAGATGAATCTAAGGAGTTTATTTTTGAAGGTGAGTCCTTGCTGAACCACAATTATGCTGCTAAATTTAGTAAGGGTGCACTAATAACATTTAGGTTGTCACTGAGATGAATCGTGGGCTGGGTTTGCCCAAATTGGGGTTTTTTGGTGTAAAGAGCTGAATGTCTCACCCAATGCCAAAAGGAGGAGAGCAATGCTCAGCTTTGTGATGATGTGGAAATATGAAATGATGTGGAACTCTTTCGATTTTAAAAGAGAGATTTTTTTGTTGTGTTTTTAAGGAGAGAGACACAGAAGAAGGATGGAGCTCCAGTGCAAGGAAAAGACAAGCAGTGACAGACAGAAATGCAGCAAAGCAGGAAAATGTGACTGGGGAAAGGTTTATTGGTCTCGTTCCTTTTTGGAGCTGAACTGGTGTGGCTTCCTACACTCTGAACCAAAAGTGCTGCTCCGTGTGGAAGTGGTGTCCAACTGGTTCTGGAGTCAGCGTTCAAACTCTGACAGAAGTGCCTTTTGTTTTAATAATAAATGCATGGTTAATGTTCTTGCTTTGGTGCTGAACTAATCACACAAACATGCTGAAGTGGAGATTTTCACTGGTTGTGATGAGGATTTGTGTCCCTTTCCGTGAGGTCACAGCTAAAAACAGGGTCACAGCTAAAAACTGGGCCTTCAGCCCAGTCCCAGTATCCTGGGCTGTGTGTCCTGAACAAATCACCTTTGGGCAGGGCACAGGATTTTTGCAAAGCAGACCTTTCTCCTTGATTAAATCAACACTACTTTCATCCCTTTGAAGCTTTCCATGGATATTGCTTGTGTCAGAGGGTTTAGACATTGCATTACTGCCCCAAAACGACTGCAGTGTAGCTGTTCTGAACAGTGTCAACCTGAGAACCTGCACCAAGGAGGCGTCAGCAGCAGCTGGGTTTATTCCTTGGACTGAACTGTAACTCTAAGAAACAATTTTTTCAATTAATTTTTTAAAAGGCTTTATAAACAATTAACTTGTACTTCAAAGGTATAAACATAACATAATACACTAAAAGTAGTCCAGCTATGAAAATCACTGGTTTGGTATAAACAGGTGCATCTTTGAATTCTGAAAGGCCAAAATTAGTTGTGACATTAAAGTATTCTAAATTTCATATTAGCTAGTGAGACAATATGACCTGGCCTTGGCTGGCTGTAAAAAGTGCAACAAGAAATTGATGGAGGAAGGAAAAGAATAGGAAAATGAAATTTCAGGAGCTGCTGCTGTAGGAAGAGGTTTAAGCAATTTGTAGATAACAGTGTATCTCTCACAATTCAGAGCCATGTGATTAAAAGTACTTTGTAATTGTCTGCTCTCTGCTAAACCCTTGTTGCTGGAGCCCACTGGAGTTTCCAAATTTTCAGGCAATTCAGATGATCCCACCACCCCAAAATTGTAGGGGTTTTGTGCCTTCCCATTTTCTCAAAATCAAATTAATCCAGGACACCTGCAAATAATACTTAGTCCTGATTATGAATGTAGAGCCTGCCATGTTATTGAGGCCATGATGATTTTTTGCCTTTTCTTTTGTACCCCTGTTATACCTTTTTACAACTTCTGTATTCTTAGTGCTTTTTGCCTACATTCTTGGACTTGTTTGTTCAGCTAGGAGACTCAACATTTGAGAAGCTTTGTAAGTAGGGATCAGTGTGCCCCAGAGCCCAAGGTCCTCTCCAGAACACATTCTGTAAACCAAGATAGAACCATCCAGGGGAAGGTTCCTTGGGGAGGGGGGGCTCACTCAAGCCTCTCATTGGGGAATCTTTGATAGATGTGCTAATTAGTAACACCTATAACGTTATACCCGACCTATTGGGGGTGTGCACTGTGGGGTGCATGGAGGTGCATTCGGCCTGGACGTGTGCACCTAAGGATGCTTAAAATAAATACCAAGGTAAAATCCCTTTTTCCCTTCTAACCCTGTTTGACTCTTGATTTTAAGACCAGGAAAAGGCATCATTACAACTATTTTTAAACTGTAAATAGGATTCTAGTTTTATTTTTTATCATTGGGAATGGCAGAATGCTTCTTCCTGGGAGAAAAATCTGCAGTGCCTACTGTGGCGGGTATCAATTACCTCCGTATTTCAAGCTAATGAAATAAACTACATTTGGTTTATGATAAATAACCTTGTATTGCATTAAACCTTCAAATATTTCACTGTTATTCATCTAAATACCATCAAAGTTATACTGCACAGAATCTCCATAAGAACTTGATTTATGCTAAGCTGTATTGTAAAAGAAAAGAAAAACAAACACAAAACCGTACTAAACAACATAAAGACTCTTGTTAAGAATAAAAAAAATGGAAGGAAAACAAACCCCAAACCACCATTTGGGAGAGGTTGGTGCTGTCCAGGTCTCGTGTTCGGGTGAAAAGAGCCATTGAGAGCAAACTTGATTGGATTGCATGGGTCAAATCCCACTGGGGTGGCCTTTGGGGTGCGGGGCAACTGGGCTGGTGCCAAGGCCTGGGTGATGGGGGAGCAGCAAAACTGGAATATGAGAAATTCCCCTTTCTTCTCCTCCTTGCTCATGGTAAGCAAAACACATTCCCCATTATAATTTATGAGTAATAATGTTAATTGCCAGCTCTGTGTAATTGGTGTGGATCAAATATGGGCTGTTAATTGTTGTTTGTATGAGTCCTGACTTTTGTGAACAGCCATAGAATGTGAGTTTTAATTACCAAGTTCCTTGCTGCCATAAACGTCCACAAGTGATTTAGGAAACACAGGATGCCATACCAGGTTTTGACAGTTTTTTTTTTTTTTTTTTGCCTTGCAAGCCCTTCAGCCTGCTGGGGAAAATAACTCCAGTAAAACCAAAGCAGCACCATCAAAACACAACAAACAGAGTCACAGTTACACTGCAGCTTCTGTAAAATGGAGTTCTTTATATGGCCAAAAACTAAGAATGGGGTAGTGATGCCAAAACAAATCAATTAGGAAATACATGTTTCTTGACTTTTAACTGGTTTCTCTGTCACAAGAAAATGGGTAGGTTTGAAAATTCATGATTTTCATGAGCGAAATATAATTCCTGGAGGGGTGGGGTTTGTTGGTTTGTTTGGCTTGGTTGGGTTTTTTGTTTTGTTTTCTTTTTCTTTTTAAATTTCATTTTTGTTTTGTTTTAATTAAATTTAACTGAATCTGTATTCAGCAAAGACAAGAGCTTCTTGTCAGTAGCAGGTTTGGGGTCACTGATGGCACTGATGGTCACTGATGGGCTGCAGCTTGCAGTTTGAAGGGTACATAAACCACTGGCTGTGTTCCACAGTGTGCATTGGTAAACTGCAGACTGCAGTAAAACCTCCCTGTTGCAACGTAAATATAGCATGAAAGTTGATTAACCAGGTTTATGTTGTTAGCCAAGCCTGCAATCCATCTGGACTAAAAGGATGAAAATGAAAACTAGGTTGTTCAACAGCAAAATAGTGAGCCTGGATTAGAAAAGGCAAGGGTTTGGATATTTCAGTTCGCCACAATATGAGCAGTTATTTGTTCTCTCTGGTGCCTTGCTTATTTTTTTTGTGAAATAACTGTAAAGTGTTGAATTGAGACACTTATCATTAAAGGAAGAGCTGTTTGTACGTCTGAGTGGACACTTAGGAAGCATGGTAGAGTCTTCACCTGTTCAGGGCTTGTTCTGTGTGTGCTCACGAGGAGAACTGCTTGTTTGGAACATTCACTTTGAAACTGGAACAGTCCTGCATCTCTGAGATCTTCATCCTGCTGTTTGGAGTGTCCTCACAAACGCCCTGCTCAGCAGTCACGTTTGGAATGAACTTTTTCACTTGTTGTGCTGATGTGTTTGAAATTGATCCGTGGTATTCCAGGGGCTTCATGGATCAATGTGATGACAATTAAATATTCCAGGTGTTGTTGGCGTTTGTACTATGGCTATTTAGGAAAAACAGTGTCTGAAGGTAAATTTATCACCCCAAATTCTGGTATGGGAAAGGTGTGCATGTTGCTGAGACATGTTGCTGAGGCAGCAGCTGTGCCCCCATGAATGACTGAATTTATTGTGCTTTTTCATTATATGAGCACAAAATCAGAATTGTCTGGCTGACATGGGGCCTTATTAGTGGCAAAATGGGCTCAGTAGGAATCTTTCCACTGGATCAGAAGCAGCCCCACTGATTTGATTTATGTTTGCTGCATTCTGCTGGCTATCCTTGTAAAGTTTTATCCCTAATCAATATGGGCAGAGCCCTGGCAGTGGAGCAGCTCAGGAAATGCAGGAGCCTTGTGTGGATCTGCAGAAATCCATGGGGTGTGTGGTAGATAAAGGGGAACAGTTCTCACGTCCTGAGCTCTTAAGGCTCCATGTCTTTCCTCCCAGTGAAAGATTCCTGTTTATTAACTCTGACTCCTGCAGAACTCCCCCATTCTGGTTGAATCTGCAGCACAAAATCACTCTTTCTAAAGAAATATGATTTTCTGTTCCCAAATGGATGCTGTCCTAACTACTTTTGTACTTTTTACCGGCTTCTTCCCCCTAGTTCCCCTCCTTTTTATCACATTTAAATAGCAAGGCTCTTTTCCAATCACTCAAGTGTGATTAAACCTAAATTTGGGGGGTGTCTCTGCTCAGCATTGCTGGTTTTGCAGCAGGTCCACTCCACATTGATGTTTGGCACGAAAAAAGCCCCAAGAGAAATTGCCTATTTTAAGTGAATATCTGTTTTTTAACGGAATTGTCAGGATCCTAAATCAGTAACCAGAATCTGAGCTTATCTCCATTTATTGCTGAACAGTGTGTAAATAATGTGCTCTTGCTTTCTTTTGAGACTCTGAAATTAAGCCTATTTATTTAAGATTTAAACTAATTATAAGTGCATAATTCTGCAACATATGAAAACAGAATCTCTCCTAAAGAGCTGATGGGGAAATAGAAGTTTAATTCAAGCCCACATGAGCTATTATTGGAATTTCAGTAGAAGGGAGACTGGTCTGAAAGTACAGAAATGGCTGGGTTTACCTCTGCCTCTTAAAGTAATATTATGAATATGAATATGAATACCTGTATTTAATCAAGCCAGCTGTGTCCTGGGAAGGTGAAACACTGGGTAATTTAAAGCCAAATACAAGAGCTCACATACTTCTGGAGATGGTGGTTCTGACATTGCAGGATCAAGGTCAGGAGCTCTGCAGGTTGAGACACAATGACTTGTCAAGATTTACTGGTATTAATTAGGGCTTGTAAACAAAAAATTATAATGGGCACATAATTCCTTCATTTTTGTTCTGCTAATTCATTGCTTTTAATAAGCATGCTTAAAATAACACTATTTTTAAGGTCGATTAAAAATCAAACCTTGTATTTATTTCTTGAGAAGAACCCAGAAATTTTGTTCTCTTCTGTTTATGGAATTTATGCTGCTTTTCTGTTTGGAAGGAGGGCTGGCGTAAAAGAGATTCTCACAAAACAAACAGGAGTGGAGGATGTTTTTAGATTGTCTTGTAATTTTCGGGAGGAGTGAGAGGTAAAATTATCCACCCTAGAGAGAAAACATTTGCAGCGAGGAAATTCTGATTCAAGCCTTAACTCGGAGGCAGCTGAGAGCAGCTTTTGCAGGCAGAGTAACGCCACGTGACTGTGGTGATACAAATTTTATTTCAGGAGCACTTAAGAAGCATATGCTAATGTTTTGTGAGGGAGAATGGCTTTGGAATGTCCTTTGAAATGAGAATCTCTGCCATTGTTTAAATAGAATCTGTGTTTGCAGCATGTCTTAATTTATGTCTCGTCAAGGGCAGATGAGACAATTCCTGTCTCTAAAGATGAGATACAGATGGCTGGAAAGAAATCCAAATAAACCAAGTGCTTTAGGTGTGGCTCTGGTGGCATCTTTCCCCTGCCTCCTCCCTCACCTGGTGCCTCTTGTTGCACAGAACATTTCACCTGCCCCCGTGGCTGTCATGCACTGAATAAACCCAAACGAAGTCTCCACCCTGAGATTCCAACCAGCACAGAAGTATTCTGCTGTTCCTTCATGCTTGTAAGAATTAGTCCTTCCAGATCCTGATTGTTCAAGAGCTGCAATTCAAGGGAAGGACAGCATCTGCTGGTTCAGTCCTGCTTTTCTCAGGCCACGTTTGGTGCTGCTATTCACAATTCAATTGCCATCTTTGGATGGTGGGATCTTCTATAAATGAAGTTGTAGCTCAAGACATCAAGAATGTATGTGGGAGTGGAGTAGCAGAGCTGAGGGAAGTATTTCTGTCGTTTATGAGAAAGTACCTTTAGGTTGTTATGAACTGCGATTTCATTTCAGAGAATGCCTTGAAAGAGGACCTGGGTTTGGGCAGGAGCTGTGTGTGAGCTCTGGCATCAGTATAACAGCAGGAGGGGGGAAACGCTCACTGTGGATGTATTGGGGCAGATAGTGAAGAAAAGTGTTCACTGTGGTGGCTGAAAAAGGAACCACTCATGATTCAGGCTTTCCCATGGTCCCTGTGGGTTAGCTGACCATGCAGATATACAGGGAATTCCTGTTCCTCAAAATAGGTGACTTCTTTTTTGCTACTGGCTCAGTTCATAAGCTGCATATGTAGGTGGAAATCTAAAACCAAGCCCAAAAAAACCCCAAATCAACGTGTGCCAACACTTCACACTGTATGGTGGAAAACAATTTGAAGGGAAATAAAGCCCTTGGGTTTCATTTCTTTAGAGTCCCTTGGGTTTTGTTGTTTACTTTTGAAGGTGCATTCTTGGATGCAGGCAGGTTCAAGACTTCAAACTTCTAGTAGAATATCAACAA
The DNA here is from genome assembly GCF_017639235.1 of Corvus kubaryi. Taxonomy (NCBI): domain Eukaryota; kingdom Metazoa; phylum Chordata; class Aves; order Passeriformes; family Corvidae; genus Corvus; species Corvus kubaryi. The sequence goes on along the minus strand of NW_024581093.1, from coordinate 17,503,767 downwards.
AAATCTAAGATGGCTATTGAAATAACCTGATTTATTTTCCTAGTGATGGTACTGTTGGCACAGTTTTGTATTTTAGAATTATTGTCAGATGGCTTTTTCTTAAGGGTTTTGTGAACAGTAGGATGAACTAAACCCGAATTTACCAGTGAAATCATATGGATTTCAGGGTGAGTATTCCAGAGGGTAGAAGATTAAAGCCTGACTTCTATGAGGAGAGTTAACAGCAAATGTAACACAAGACAGAGGGTGAGGTGGGAAGGTGGGGGGGAAAAAGGACAAAGTTGTTTTGTACTTTTCAGCCACCCTTTTTATTCAGCAGCAGTTGATATTTGTGTGCAATTATAGTATAAAAACAGTCTCTATTTTAATGAAGCTTTAAAAAATAAAAGCTCAAGTTTAAATGGCCAAATGGACACTTGTCCAGGAAGCTGAACCAGCCCAAACTGTGTGATGATTTAAACATTCTTTGGTGTTTATGCTGGACCCCAAAATTGCTGGATTGTTTGTATTTGCAACCTCATCCGAGGGACTGCAAAGCTTCCAGTGATCTTCCCTCTTCACTTGTAGACAATGCCTGAATTGCAGGGACGATGCCATGTTGGGGATTGTTAAAGAAACCTAATTTTTTATTCATCATTTTAGACTTTCATATAGCAATTATTTTCCTTCCCCTTTCAGCTTCCCACATTTATACAGGTCATGGGAAAGATATCCTTATGAAATTATATTTAACAATTGAGCTCTTAACACATTTCTGTCAAGGCTCTGAGCATATTGATGGTGACCCCCTTATTTAATAGTGATTATAATTGATTTCTCACCACTCTTAATGCCAGGCAATGATTAGAGAATGAGCTATGGCCAGCTTTCTCTCATGGTGAGATTTTTTATCAGGCAGTGTAAGATTTGAGTAGAACTGGAGGGGTGTTTTATGCTATGAAAGCCTTTATGAGTATTAAAAAAAAAAAAAAAAGTAAAATGTGATCATTTTAAATGACTCTCCTGACAAAACATTTAGTAATGAATGCTGCTGTTTGTGTTATTGTATTATGTCTAAATGCCAAGCTAGACTAACAGTAGAGAACTCACAGTCTGGCTCCTCTTTGGCACTGTTTATTTCATATTACTTTATACTTTTCTTACCCTTAATAAGGCCACCCCCATCCCTGATCAGATGCTCTCTTCTCCACAGGGAGGGCACTGAAGAGAGGAATGGGAATGACAGAAAGATTGGATTTAACAATGCTGGGACTTGTCTCTGAGGATTTTGGAGGAATCCTGTCAGGATTACACACTGACATGTGTACATATTTACATCCTGACGCATTCCCGCTGCCGGGGTGCTCGATGCTGGCAAGTGAACAGGATCTTCAGCACTGGGCATGGCTTGGGAGGAAGGAATAACTCTGGATGAGGAGCCTGAGGAGGAAGGACCCATAGCCCTGTGGGAATCATCGAGCTCTGCGTGAGACAAAGCAGCGGTGGGCTTTCTTTGCTCTTGTTCCGCAGGCCTGGCAGGGTGTATGCACAGTTTTAATTCCATGGGAGGTTAAAAGGCTTGGTGGAGCTGGGAGTTCCCCCAGCCTGGCTATTCCAGGACAGTGCTGGCAGTGTGAAGCAGTCTGCTGCATGTGACTTCATAAATGAGGAATCAAACACTTGCAGAATACCAAAAAACGTAAAGGAAATCCAGAGCAGCCGGAAAAACACAGAATTGTGATCTCTTCTCTTGCCCCATCACTTTCTACCTCCCCCAATCCAGTCAATCAGTGTTTCTTTACTTCTCATTGTTTTAATCTTTTCTATTATTTTTCTGCATAGCCCAGCTTGGCTAAATCTACTTTTCTCTCATTACAGCTCTGCCCTGTGCAGTCTGTTGCTGATTGCCGTTCCTTCCAGCTAGTTCTCAATATTCAGATCCCACCTACCCACAGCAAGATCTACTTGACATGGTTATTTACAGCAGACTTTCACTTGTAAACACACAAAATTTAATTGCTTTTCTTGTTTCCTGTGCTGCCTGTGCTGTCTAGCTTTTAAGCCTAATGCCACGCTGCATCTGACAACATAAATGAGAAGGAACGGCGTAAAATCTGAGGGTTTTGTTCAAAATAGCATATGGATTTGTGAAACTTTGATGTGAGTTTTCTTCTATGACTTAAAGTCTTAAGAAATAGTAATATAATTGTGTTTTCCAGCTTTTTAAAGGAAGGTGAGTGTGGGGAGAGCTCTGTGGCGTAGAGAACAAACACAACATTTAGCCATTAAAAATTCACTGGCAGCATGGTAAGGAATCAGAAAGTTGTTTTTTTTTCATGTTCACTTTCCCCACTTCCTTTGTTTCCCAGAAATGAGGAAAGCTGTGCTCTCTGAGCTGCTGACCTCGGTGGGACTAAAGCGCTGCTGTGCGGGGGGCTCCCCAGCTTGTGAAGAGCAGGCCCTGACATTGATATTTATATTTTTTTCTCCAGAGCTGGTTTGATTTTGGTCTCTGAGATGTCCCCCTTGGGGGTGGCCAGGGGGCAGAGTGGGGACAGGGCCTGTCTGTCAGGGCTGGGGTGAGTTTAACCCAGCACAGGGAACATCCTGGGAACCCCTGCTGTAATTCCATCCCAAATTAGCACATCGAGGAGCACTTGCTGTGTCAGATGTCCAGCAGCCTGGCTGCTGCAATCCAGCCCTATCCAAAGATCTCAAACTGCTCCTGCTCAACGAACACTGGTCCTCTTTAACCATCCAGTTGTTCCTCAGTTTGCTTGGATTTTAAATATGTGAGTATGCACAGCCATGAAGCAAAAGGAAAAAAAGTCATTATTCAGTGGTGCTTCACACATCTACAGCATAAATATGAGTTTCATCACAAAAGCATCACCTTTATCCTGTTCTCATTTTTTCATACATGTATTTTTTCTGTCTGCTGTTTCAGTTTTAGAGACCTGATGATGAGGTAGATTCTGGGCACTTGCAAACAGGGTCTGGGCAGGGCAGTTCTCTGTCCCAGCCCTTGAGGTTTCCATTGCTGCGCTCTCAGCGTGAGTGGGAGAAAGATCTAATTGGGTCCTCTGCAGAAACCAGCAACTTTGTACAAGATCTTATGGAGAGCCATAAAAATTTCATTCCCAGGCACTTCAAGACTATACAAGAATTTGGGTATGGCACAGCTGTGTTTTATTTGGGAACTTTTGTGATTTTGATTTTTATTTTATTTTTAAATCACTGTGAAAGTGTTGCTACAATAAAGGGCTTGGGGAACTCTCATCTCTCTTTATAACTTCACGTAGCAGGAGCTACTAAAAGAGCCAGTCTGGAGAAAGCTTTGAGGGATCAGGGCTTCACTTGCCTCTCTTTTTCTAAAAAGTCCTGAACTTTCAGGCTCCCAAAATAAAATCTGGTTTACAGGCTGTTGTCTTCTGGCACCATGATGATCAAATGAGGGGCTGGTGGGGGAGTAAAAAATTAAAAGCTTCTCCTCTGTCTCCATTTATCTTTGCTTGTTTCTTGGATATGCCCAAAAATAGGCTAAAAGGGTTTGGGCTCTCCCTGTTCCTATTTATGGACATCTTGAAATGACAATGTTTGAGGGATTACATGTTGAGGGGGGCCATTGTAGGATTAAACTGGAACCATTATAAACAGGCCTTCATTTTGCCCTCCTTTTGAAACTTACTTGAACCAAACAAGCACTATTTGAAAAGAATCTCCAATAGTAAAAGGTTTAAGTACAAATGCAAATTTAAAGTGTTCAAGATGGAAGAATTACCTTTCCCCAAAGTAGGAAATAGTGTGTATTGCTCTTTTTTCCTTGGTTTCTTCATATTTTTTTTCCTTTATCCAATGATAAAACTGGAGAATGCATGCACTTTTTCAACAGTAGAGCGAGAACAGAAACATTTGTCCACCAGAGCTGTTAAATCAGAGAGATTTTTTAGTTCTGCTGTTATTGAGAAGTTGATTTTTTTTTTGCCAATGATTTGAAGTAATTAAATACTTAAGATGTGGTAAATCTATATTAGATATCTATTGTATATTAAGCTATATGTATCTAATGCATTCAGAGAAATCCAATCCACAGCTGAACTTTCTGGCCCATTAAAGACTCTTTCAAATGTGCATTCCCAAGTTAAAATTGACTTTGTCAGCACAAATACAAGTAAATGGAGAACATTTCTCTGTTCTGGATTTGTTTTGTTCTGATTTTTAAATACATTATCCTAGTCTCACCAAGACAGTAGTTTAGTGTGGAAATTCAAGTCTTGAAGGCCCAGTTATAAGAAAATCATCACTTGATGGGTTTGGAAATCAGTTATCAGCACATGAACATCAAGGTCAACAGCAGGATGCTGAAGAAATAAAGGGAAGCCTCTGCAGAGCACTGGGAATGTGGAACTTCCTGGAGTTTGCAGTATGGCTCAGGGGCAAGTGGATTATTAGGATGAATTTATGGAAGCCTGAAGATGTTCAAGGCAGTGCACAATCTGAAAGAAGAGCAGAATTTAGTCTGGGTCTTGCTCGTAGCTCTTCCTTTGAGCTGTTGTTTCTGAAGCTGCAGGTGGGAACAACAACTGCAAGGAGGGAGGACAAAGCTTCATCACAGTTCCTGTGCCCTTAATTCAGACATGTCTGCATCTGAGTCAATTATGGGGTAGGAGTTGTTTCTCCTCCTTGAGGAAAGCAGGATATTTTTTAATATACCAAAGGAGATTAAAACAAAGAGTGCACAGTGCTGCCTTGCTGAGAAATGGCTTCTAGATAAGGTCTGCTGCTCCTAGTCCTGCTGACTTATTGGGATCATATTTTCATTTGCAGTGTATGAAGAGAATGCCGTGGAGACAAGGGTGGGATGGTTGGGCAAAAGGAAATCAGGGCTGATATGAAAAGATGTGACAAATTCAAGCAGGAGGATGTTCCTGAATATCTATGAAGGTTGCAGAGTCAGGCTCTTTATTTGAGCTTCATCTCAATTATAGTGGCCCCTGTTTAAATAAAGGACACAGTAATATTATTTTGATGGTTTGTTCAGTGCTTAATAAAACCTGTTTCTATTCTATTAGAATTGTGTCTGTTACAGACTGAAGACTGGGAGTTATCTTTATGAACTAGCTTTTCCTTTTCATTCTCACTAATAACTCTGTCTGTGGCAGTTTGTTTCTATGGTAATGTTTGTGATGCAGCTTCTCCTTTTATTTTAAGTAGAATTCTGGAATGCTTGTAGGGACAAACACTCTCAGAATCCCATATGAGACTTTTCTGCAGGAAGATCACAAGATTTGACTCCAGAGGATGGAATAATCAGAACAGTGAAGCCATTGCCAGACGAAAATATTGTTTGACAAAATTAACAGGAAGGTCAGATAAATTTACTCAGAGTGCTTGGAGAATAAATTGATCAAAGGATGGCTTAAAGGATGACGATTTTTTCTGTCTTTATATAAACTCCTTAGAAATGCATATCCATCCCTGATTCCACAACAGGGTTTTCTCTCCTGTACCCTGGGAGGTATGAACTGAATCACCAGCCTGACACAGGGTGCAGATTAGGCAGAGTAGCCAGGGAGCTGTGGAAAATTTTGAAGCTAAAATTCGTTTGGAGGACAATCTTGCTTCTGCTATTTAAAGCCTGTACAACTCCTCTGAGGACAAGTCCCGGGGAATGTGGGGGGACACATCTGCAGCCAGAGCTGGGTGTTCCTATAGACATAAGAGATGATTTCTCATGTACTTTTTGAATTTCCAGCTACTGCTCAAAGGAACAGTCATTGCTTGAAAGGGAATTAAAAAAACAGTAAAACCCTCAAAATGGTCAAGGTAATGAGATTAGCCTTCCCCATTGCCATGAATTTGGGGGCAGTTGAGTCCCTACCCTTTACAGCCCATTTTGTTCAGCCCCTGATAATTCTCCACGTTAATGTTTCAGCATTAGAAAGTCTTTTCCTTGGAGCTCCAGGTGCACCTGAGTAGGGCTGGAGTTGCACAGAAGGATTTGTACAGACACATAAGGTTTTTCAGGCCATGTATGTTATTTTTTTTATGTAGCTAAGAAATGTTTTAGTAGGGATTTTCACCCCTTTCTTTTTTTTTCTGTTTTTCCTAAGAATCTCAGGAAGGTTTTCATCCCAACTGTGCTGTGGCATGTGACACTTCAGAGAAACAGATTCCCTTTTAGAGGGAGCTGTGGCAGACGAAGCAACCACTGAAAAAATGGGGTTTGCCCTTAGAAATGCAGCTGCAGTGTTAAATTATGGAACAAATAACACTCCTTGATAATAAATACATCTTAGTAGCTGTGCTTTTGGGGGTTTTGCAAATGCTGAGAGTTGGTCTCATGCTAGAACACAAATAAGAGACTTATGAGCTTCCTCTGCCTCATTTTCATTAACGCAGAGCATTTGTGGTACACAGGAAATTCATGGGCTGGGGCTGCCAGCTGAAATATGGGACATTAGCAACAGCCCCATTTGCATTTGCACTCCACAAACACTCTAGAGCTCAGCTTAATGGTCTTATAAATTGTGGGCTGCTCTTGAGGAGCCCTTTAATGTAGCCAGGAATCTTTATATGACTTGTCACTAATATTGGGAGGATGACGATGTTGGATAAAGAAAAGAAACTTCTTAGTGCAGCCCAGGGCACGGATCTGATTTTGGAAATGGCCCTTATGAGCAAGAACTACACATCTGCATACGTGTTCATCAACCTCACTGGCACTGCTTTTCTAAGTTAGGAAGATTTAATTGTTTTTTTTCCAGCAAGGATTTGAGGATGTGTATGCAGATTAAGCATATATACACAGGGAATCTGGATTTTTTACTTTTTATTATTTTGTTTTGGTTGTTTGGTTTATGACAACATTTTTGTGGAAAGAGTTAACTTTAAAAAGCGTAAAGATAATAAGTAATACTCACACCATCCTGTCAGCATCTAATTCAGAGAATACTCGATGGCTGAAACCCAGGATTTCTGATAAGCCCTAAATTGTTTTTATTCTACATCAAGATAAAATAAGCTTTTAATTTCATTTATCTGTCAGTGAAAAGGCAGATAATAAAAGCCACAGGAAGTCAATAAACCCACTGATTGAGGCTTCAAATGTTAGAATGCTGCTTCTAATTCCTGCCAGGAAACGTGGTCATGTCCCAGCCTGTCTGTTGGGCTGCTGCTTGTCCTGAGCTTTACTTCTGCCTGGAAGTTCTCCTTGAGCCTGAAGAATTTTACAGACAAAAGTGGTGTCCATAACTACATTTCTAGGTCATCTTCTTTCAAAACTTATTTTTTAAAAATAGGTGGTTTTTTTCCACCATAGAAAATGGATTCTCAGAAAGTTCCTGAGTTGTTCCTTTTAATGGGATGTCTAAAAGTCATGGACTGGGGAGGGGTGGGGGCATTAAAAGATGTTTGGGTGGGGAAAAAAAAAGTAAAGTTTTTTTCTCCAGTTATGTGGGAGCTAATTGGTCAACTGTTCCTATTACTGTATATTAGACAGCAATAAAATCTAGTCTAAAATGCCAAAGGTGCATTTTAGGTGATGTATAAATAAAATTCTATGTGGGTTTGAGAATTTGTGTGTTAAAAGCCAGACTTGTGAACACTGGGGGTCCTTCAGATGTAAAGAGCTTCCACAGGTCACACTTTATGTTAACCCAAGCACTTTAAATGCCAGATACAAGAGCAGTTTAATGATATTTAGTCATCACTGTAACTGGTTTTGGGTTGTTTTTGTTTTTTAAACCAAAGCAAACCCAACAGCAACAAAAAGTCCTCCATTGAAGAAACACCATTAGAAAATGAAACAATGCTTCTAATCGGACAATGAAGCTTTTTCAGGTGAGCACGAAAGAAGAAGAGCTGCCTTTAAGGCATTTTAGGGTTACAGGTATTTTAAAGAAGGTGTTTTGCATTAGGACAGGGGACGGGAGGCAGCTGTATCAGAGAATCACACTGTGCCAGGCAGACCTGAGGGGCTCTTACAAGAGCATGCAAAGGGGCATAGGGCAAGGGGATGGATGGTATATTGGGCAGGAATTGTTCCCTGGGAGGGTGGGCAGGCCCTGGCACAGGGTGCCCAGAGCAGCTGTGGCTGCCCCTGGATCCCTGGCAGTGTCCAAGGCCAGGTTGGCCATTGGGGCTTGGAGCAGCCTGGGACAGTGGAAGGTGTCCCTGCCCATGGCAGGGGTGGAATGAGATGAATTTTAAGCTCACCCAAATCTAATCCAAACCATTCCATGATTTGGTGATTCTGGGTGAGGTTTGATTAGAAGTTGATTTTAAAACGTGGTAACTCCAGAAATTCAGGGGAACCCCCCTGATACCCTCTTGTGCTCCTTGCTTCCTACAGAAAGGTGTCCAGGTAAGAGCCCTGAACCTGTGGGTTAAAGAAAATGCTTCCTCAGTGATAAGCAAAGTGTTGAGGCTCTGATGGTCCAACACAGTTGATGGAAAACTTGAATATTCACTTTTGTTTATGCATTCTTTGAGTTTACCCAAGAGTCTGACATGGAATTAATATTGTGCTTCATATGAGTTTGTGTTCTCCATCAGCATTCAATAAATCTTTAAAGGCAAATCTTTCCTAATTGGCAGTAATGAGCCAGTAAAACTTATATTTGATTAAGAGAAGACAGAAACCCACAAGAAGTCCCTGTGCAGTTTAATCAGTAAAATTCTAGAAGAAATTCATTGTTTCAGTTCTGAAACCTGGCACTGCCCTGTGGGCTGCCCTGGGTGCTAAATCCGACTGGTTTGGTTTCCTTCATGTCATTCCCAACAGTTAAAAATCCTCTGTAGCTCTTCAGCTAATGGTGTTCAGGGGCAGAAACCCCCCATTTTTAAAGCTGCAGGGGAGAGAACCTTCCAGGTAACTCAGCCAATGGAGTTATCATGAGCTCTCCTCACCAAAGGTCATTGTCAAGCTCTACTTATGACTGGAAATTGTTTTGCAAAGAACAGAATTTTAAACTTATGGAGCATTGTTAGACACCTCGAGCTAACAAACTTTCCAAATCATTCCTGAGTTTTCCAGGACAAGATTTAAAGCTGATGTAATTTTTGTGGCGGATGTGCACTTGATAGCAAGTTCAAAACCCTATTTGTTTATATGGATTATGATATTAGATCACATGGACTGTGATTTAATTCAGCTGAGGTGATGCTTGCATGGACTGTGGGGATTTACATCAGCAAGGGTTTGCTGCAGGTGGCTGAAGAGCCTTAGGTGAAGGAAGGTTCTGGAGGATGGAGTGGGGAGGGGGAAAAGCTTAACAGCTTTTAAAGTGTTTTTTAAAACACTTTAAAAAACCAGAGTAAATTCTGGTTTCTTTAGCCCAAAAATCTCAAGTGTCATCTCTTCACTCACGTGGGTGAAGAAAGGAGGGTTTGGCCTTCTAGTGCTTTGGAAAAATCCTGTATCTGCCTGAGTAAAAGTCCCCACCAGCAAGAAGGTAAGTCACCTCTGCCATGGCTTCTTTCTGTACTGCCAAGGTTAAACCCAAAACAAAACCTCACACAAAAGATTGAGGCCTCACCCTGTAATTCTGGTTGAACTTCATTCACAAAGCAGACATTGGCCGTGATGTGCTCCTCTGGAAGGTTTGCAGAACAGCTCAGTTGGATTTTGGTTTCCTGCCCAGAACCCTGTTCTTTATCTGCCCAGGTGGGGTCCATGAGCTCCTCTGCTGGGGTGACACACCTGGGAACAAGGTGGAATGACTGGAGGGTCCTACCCTGTTGTCCTGAATGAAAGCTCAGATTTCAAGTCTGCATCCCATGGAAGCTGTTGAATAATGCCCAGTAAAGTTACACATCAGTTCCTGTGGGGAAATGAAGGAAAACTAAGTGGTGGAAACCCAACACAAACTGGGTTTTATGGAATCTTTTGGTATTTGAAATGTTCATGACATTTGTTCTTCAGGTTTTGAAAGCCTGGTCGTGATTAACTCCAGAACCGGCTTTATTTTATAAAAACAATACAGTTGTGATAGGAAGCTTGAATCAATATTGACTCAAAGGAAGGTGACACTTAGAAGGAATAGAATGTTTACCTTTTTACCTTCAGGCTTAAATACCTAATTTAGGAGTTCTTCCTCTTGTAATTTTTATGGCTCTAAGTTGAACTGTGTGAATAGTCTCTGTGTCAAATCACCAACGCCACTCCTTGCAACGGGAGTAATGTCAAATTGGTGTTTTATTTCTGTAATTCCTGATCTTTTTAATATTTCTCACACAGCAGAACCACTATATCAGCAGTACATGTTATATTTTCCATGGTAATTGGGTACTGGAGGGGTAGAATTTATTTCAGTTTATATGTGGAAATAACACGCAGAGAAAGAAATTTCAGGTTTGTCCTTCCCTCGTGGGTCAGGCAATATTGGCAAGGGTTTATTGGGTTTTTTGGTCTATAAATACTTCTTAATCTATATGTCCTGCTGGCATCACTGTGCCTGTGTCACCTTTCCATCCCAACATGAGTTCATGGCTGCTAAATTTAGTGTTTGCAATACAGGGAGCAAAGCTGCTGTGTGGGGCAAGGGAAGAGTTATTTTTAAATGCTCTGAACACAAACAGTGACTTCTGGAGATTATGGAAACCAGGGGTTTTCAGGAGAGAAAAAGCCCCAAACAAACAGATGTTTACCAGTTCTAAGTCAACTTTTACTTCTTCAAACCCAGGTTGCTGCTGCTGAATGTTTGTGAGGATGATCATAATGGTGGTGTCAAATTGGTAAAAGACATTTTATTTCTGGCAGAAACAATTAACCAGTGGTGCAAAATGTCTTGGGTAGCAAATCTGTGAATTCACTGGGTTCTGTTCTCTGTGTTCTTGGCTCTGGCCTGTACAGAACAATAAAGCTGAAACACATCTCATATGAGAGAATGTCCAAAATCTATATAGGAGTGTGGCTCCAGTGCCAAAAAAAAAAAAAAAAAAAAAAAAAGCAGATTTGCAAAAAAATTAAGCCATAATGGAGTAACTTCTTTTAGTTCACTGGAAATTTTAAGAGTCATTATTCTAGGAACATGTACAAGTTCTTCATGAATTTAAGTTATAATTATTGTACTTTTAAGTGTGGTCAGGATTGTGGAGATAGAGGTTTGTTCCTGACAGTATAATTAAATAAGGGACATAATATGAAGTAGAAAGAAAGGCCTTCTAACTCCTCACCCTGAATTTGGGTTTTCCTGCTAATGTCAGCTGTGGTAACTTTAAAGGTAACAGTTCACTTTTTAAAAGAATAGATCAGCTTAGAATGAATAAGAAAAGTGAGTGACCCTTTCTATAAATGCTTAAGTTTGGACAAGTTAATAAATTCCTTACATGATTGGAAAAGTAAGGGTAATATTGTGCAGCAACTATCTTCAAATTCTGTCTGTAGAAAGACCTTTGTATGCCTTTTGTTTGGGAATATGGAGTTGTTTGTGGGGTTGAAACCAGGAGCTCCTATTCTGAAGAAGTTCCAGTGTTTCACTTGGGTTTTTTTATTATTGCTTTGAACTAGAACGAAAATATAAATATCTCATACAAGAAAATATTTAAATTACTTGGAAAAAAAAAAAAAAAAGAAGAGAATCTTCATGCCAAACTTACTGAAGTACATTTCGGAACACGCTGCATTGAACCATTGTGTTTTCCGCTTAGAAATGTTGACAAATTTGCTAATAAAAATGATTATGATGCATAATGTGGCTGACCTGAGAGAGGAGGGGAGCAGCACTGGGCAGGGACACGCTGGGCAGGCAGCCTGCCTCTCCCTGCCAGCCTGGCTCCCAGGCAGCCTTCCAAGACAAGCTGCCAGCCCTCCAGCCAGCCTGCCTGCTTGTCACAAGTTTTAGTGGAATAAACATTCCCAGAGAACGTTTTGATCCAGAAAATCAGCAGTTTTTGATGGCAAATTGTTCATCAGAAGAGTTTTAGCCTGCTCTATTAAGAACATAAGTCTCTGAAATTGTTAGTCTTGAATAGAAGCGTAGCCAAACAATTGAATGTAATAGCCTTCACTGCCTGGAAGGCTTGCTCACTTTGTCTCTGTAATAGCCCTTGGTTTTCTTTTAACACCCCCTGGAAAGGAGTAAAAGTTAATTAAAGTGGGTATTTTTCTCTGTTTGCAGTCTGTTGCCATTGAAACAAGTGTGGACAGGGTTCAATGAAGTGGAGTTCAGAGTCAGCTGAACTTGGAGGTGTCAGGAAAACAGCTGTGTTTTGCAGCATGGATTATCAGCCTAATTAGTTTGGAGGAGGAAAAAAAAATATACATTTCTTAAAAGTAAAAAGTTGGAGTATGTTTCATTAATAGTCCTAACATTTTCAGTAGTAATTTATATATAAAGCCATTGAACTAGTTAAAATTTTGTTCAGCTCTGGGTGCAGCTCCCTCTGTTAGAACCCTTCTCTGTCAGCATGAGTGCACAAGAGAGGGTCAGTGGGAATCAGGGAGCCTCCCTTTTTAGGGTACATCCAGCCACATTTGCCAGATGATCCAAACCAAGCTCCTGCGTGTTCAGCTTTGAAGAGAAGGGACCTTTGCCAGTGTGGGCTGCAGTGTCCTGGGCAGGTCTGCAGATCCTGGGGTGATCTCTGTGTGAGGCGCTGCCCTGTGGTCCCACAGTCCAGCCCCGGAGCAGGGGTGGAGGAGAGATGGGTGTGGGATGTGCTGAGAGCAGCTCAAGGTGTGCCAGGTGTGTGAGGGAGCACCTGGAAGTGTTCCTGTGCAGCCCCAGCCCTGGGGTTGTGCTGCAGCACAAATTCCCTGCTTTCCCATGCCTTGGCCTCAAACACCAAGCTCTGTTTCTTCTGCCTGTTTTTGAATCTCCAGTTTTCTATCCAAACCTCTTTTGCATTCTTCTTGTTTTCCTTTCTTCTCCATTCCCATCCATGCCATTGTGGTGCCATCTGTTTTCTAGGTGAGGAAGATCCATTTCAGGCCACTTACACTGATGGCAGTGCCAAATTTACATTCATTGAAAACCCTTTCATACAGAGGAAATTTGCATAAGAATACTTGAAACCAAATTTTTGTCTAATCAACAGCGGTGAGGACTGGACTTACACCAGTGTGCTGGGTTCTGATGAATTGTTCTGTTGTGACTTTTCCTGTTATGAAACCCACTCAGAGAACAGAAATGCAGCAATAATAGCAAACATATCTACCTGAGTGATCTCTGTGTTTTGCCATTGCAAATGTTCACGTTTAAATGCCATTCTGAAATTTTGATCAGGACATCAGCCATGTTAGATCTCAGTCTTAAAACCATCTGACAGACTTTGATGTAGAAAAAGACTTAAGAGAATTTTATACTCTATTAACTAATAAACCCTCTTTCCCCTCCTTATGTATTCTTCTCCTTCACAAACTTTAATGTGTGACTTTGATTAGGCATCAAAAAAATACAGGGTACTTAATTTTGGCATATTTTGAAAAATCTCATCAGTTTTCAGGGAACAAGATGCCCTTGTCTGCTCAGCATGTCCGAGGCTGAAGACAATTTCAATCAGACCTGGTTTCCTAGCAAAAACTCTCCCTGCCTTTCCTTCAGGACATCCTCTGACTCATCAGCACCTGAGAGGTTCAGATCCAGGAGAAAGGGGTAAAAAATAGGAATTCATAAACTCTTCAACAGGAGCACACAGAGGAGGAGCTGAGGAGGATGAAGGTGAATGTGTTTTTACCATAAAAGCCCTCCCTGTTCATCTGCGTGCAGAGGACGCTGATGGGAGAGCAAGGCAGCTTGGCGTATGGGATTAAACCTCTTTCATTTCCTACTCTCTTAGATTTGCTGTGGAAAATTCCATCCCAGAATTGTTCCTCATCTCTGGGTCTCTGACAGGAAACAATTAACATTCCTGTTCCATAAACAGGAAGATTCCACAGTGCCCAAGGAGCTCTGAAGGGGAATGAGCTCCATGAAAATGAGAAGGTGCATCAGTGAACCAGCCAGAGACGGCAGCATCTGAAAGCTCTGCTTTTCCTCCACAATGTCAGCTCCTAAGTTGTTCATGAAAAATCCTGTTATGTAACTGAAAACTCTTTGTAAGGAAAGATTTCAGCACAATGAAAAGCCTGCTCACAACAATAGAGGTGGTGGACCAGACACTTCATCATTCCTTATTATGCTGTTGGAGCAGCTTCTATCTGAGTTACACTTTGCCTTGTTTGTTCCCCCTTCTTAGACTGCCATTGGTTCAAAATGAAAAAGGGAAGAAAAATCAGGCAAAAGGGTTCTAAGGTTGTGTGTGTGTCCTTAAAGAGGTGGTATTTACATGAGTGAGTGTGAAACAGGTTTTTTTTCCTCACGTGGTTTTACAGCAGAGGCTGTTGAGTGGGAATGGCAGGAACTGCTTTGCTGCACTGTTCAAATCGTGAGGCAGGAGCATGAGGTGGGAATTCCACATTCTTCCTACAGGTGGGAATTCCATGTTCTTCCTACAGGAAGCCAGATGCTGGTTTCAGAAGTAGAAACTTTCACAAGGAAGACGTATTGACATTTCAATTATTACCCAGCTAAGCTCTCCTAAGGCAGCAAACAGCAGATATTATTTATAAACCTTTTAAAGGAAAGAACTGGAGCCACTTCATTATTACAATGAGCTCTTAAAATGTTGATGAGTAGTGTGATGTTTTTACATAATAATACCATTAAAAATTATTGCTTTTGTGTATGCTTTTGTGAGAATGCATTTATTTGGCATTGTTAAAACCATTTAACATTTTTCAGAAGTTCAGTGTCGGAACACCAGATAATGAGAAAGTTTTAAGCCTTATTGACATAAGAATAAAACCTTGAAGAAGTCATAAGGATAAAAAAACCCAAACCTACTTTGTTCAGGTGCCATTCAATTGAAATCAAATTCCTATTATCAAAATAACGAAAATTCCTATCATCAAAATAATTAAAATTCCTATGATGTGAAGAATTTCACTCAAAGATTTCTTACCAAAAGAAATATTTAGTGAATCAACCCTGAGCATCTTGAAGAGCATCTCTGGCTGGAAGCATTTGTGTGTCAATAATTAACAGTTGATAAGGAGAGCAAGAAATGGTTCAGTATTTTAATGACATGGGCTTGGCAAAGATACTGATTAACCTCTGCTCATGTGCAGATTTCAGACCACTTGAAAGGCCAGTCAATGGGGTTTTTTCCTATAGTCACTGCAGAGGTCTGGGATCACTGTGAGGTCAAGTGAGAAGATTTAGTGGTGACAACAGAAGTCAGGAGTTAGCTGTATCTTCTGTTTGAGCCATCTGCTATTGAAAGGAAGAGACCAGCAAAGCATGAGTGGAAGAAAAAGGGTTAAAAATCTGAATTTATAGTTAAATGAGATACTGGAATATTCTTGGAGCTTTTGACTTGAGGATCAGCATTTGTTGTTTTTGTATTTGTGTATCTGTTTATCGATGTCCTTATCAGCTGGTCCAAGCTTTTGTAGGGCCTAACTTAATTTCAAATGTTTAGCAGAGCTAAGACTCTCCTGAACCAGCCAGCATCAGTTTAAGGAACAAATGCCTCCTTATATTTTGTGGGATACAGATTTTTGATCCCCTATATTTGTAGTTGGGGTTAGGACAACTTTAAAAGAAAGAAATGCAGTTTAGGGTATTTTTTCAGGACAGAATAATGTTCTTAAAATACATTGCTTTCATTTATTGCTTCATTTGTTATTATTCTTTGGTAATAGGAAAACCAGAGCATTATAGTTTAAAGGATGCATGATAACCTCGTGTACTAGCCTGTGCTGGTACCCCAAGACACGTGTATGCAAGGATCTCACTCCTCTTGATCCAGATGTTCCACGTTGCCTCTTTCCTGGTTTTTGTAGTGCTTGTTTTGGAGGTATGATAGGCAGTTCTGTTTCACAAGCATTGGCACATTATTTGTTTGTTAGATGGCTGCTCTGCTTTTGTCAAAGTAGGGTAAAAATGCATTAATTCACCTGTGAAACAACTGTGTTGCACTGAAACAAGGGGGATGAGGAAGGATTGGGGGGTGTTATCCTTTCTACCCATGCTAGAATATGGATTTCCACAAAGAACAGTAGAAAAATCTTGGAATTTACCTCATTTCTAAAAAAATGTGTTAGAAGTCCATTCTATTCTGCAGGGCACAGTCCTTGAAAAAGCTCAGCAAGGATACAGTGGCATCAAATAAAGCATTTTTGGTCTTTTGGGCTGTAACTGAGGATTAGCAAAATTAAAACTCACATGTATAGGTTGCTGTTCCTCCTTCATAGAGCATTTAATGCCAGACTATTAGGAGCACAGAGAAATGCAAGGTGAGAGGTGTGGAAAATAAGGCTGGCTTATATTTGATTCCCAAAGAATGCTAAGGAGTTTCTCTAGAAAAGTAAATTTCAATCAAATCTCCTGAGATAATCCCCAGGGCTACAGTTTTGCTCCAAGTTGAGTTAGATGATACTGTAAATTTGGAATGGATCCCAAAGAAAGGATTATCCACTGATATCCTTTTCTCTTGAGATGCACCCACAGTGCTGAGGCTCCATGTAGAGGATGGGATGTTTCCAGAACATCCTCCCTCACCAAAATTTATCACTGCCTTTTCCTCAGGATTTTAAATTCCTTGTTCCTGAGTGTCTGAACTTACCACAACACTGTGACAGAAGAGAAAATACCATCAAGAAAGCAAATAATTGTACCAGTGATGCTGTTATGCTTCAAGATTAGGTGATAAAAATGGAATTTACCTCTCATCCTAATAATGTTTAGAAAATTTTCAGGAGTTGCAAAGATAAAATCTCACTTATTATTTATTTTGTCAAATGATCCAGATCTTAGATAAACATAGTCTTCAATGGAGGTTATTCGAGTTAGAAATGGATAAAAACCTCAAGATAAATAAAAGCAGAAGGCAGGCCTGGTACTTTGTCATTGAGTAGAATAGAATTAATTCAGCTTTACCTGGTTAGGATGACAATGAGAATTAAAATTCAGATCAGTATTAAGAACAGTATTTAGCAATGCTCAGGTACTGTAAAGCTTCCATCTGTTCCAAGAGCTGTCTGAATTTTCTTAGCAGTACCAAGTTATCCCCATGTAAGTGCTTATTAAAAATAAAGGCAGTTGGGTGTTTGCATAGCTACAGCTTGCACGGTGGAAGGAAAGAGCCAAAGAAATAAATGCCTCCTTGTTCCAACATTTTCTTTCAAAAGTAAACTTTTAGCTATACTTGTGCAGAGTTGTGCAGAACTGGGTGTACTGTGGAGCCCAGTTTGTTGAAACCCACTTTAATATCTTTAATATCAAGACAGAATTTTTGCACTCACCCAGAGTAGTGAATAGGCTGTTATTCTTTGTATTATTATCCTTATTATGCTGCTCTAATCACACGACCCTGTCAGATGTGTAGTTGGGTTTCCAGTGTGAAGTGTGACTTTAGAATACACAAGCTGCTGCTGTGCAGTCATTACAGAACTGCACACAAATAGACTTTCCTGCTTTAATCCCTGTTTGAAGGTGGCTTTGGTGAAATCCCTGTTACACCAGGTATTAGTCTGAAAACAAATCTCTAAATAAAGTATCTACTCACTATCTAAGAATTACTGCTCTTTTTTTGGTGCTTGTTACTTTTTATGTGTACGTGGAATAATGTCACATATCAAAGTGATGCTGAGCTTCACACAGCTCTGTGGAAGGCAGTGAGATCATTATTTCTGCTCTGCAGCTGAGGTTTGGAACTTGCAGACTAAAGCAGCCCCTTGCTTCTCTTTCCACCTGACCTTTGGTGCATTCCCATGCAGTAGCAATCCTTACCAAGTGGGCCTTTGATTAACAAATTCAGGGGACAAAACAGGTTAGGCACTAGAAGTTATGCGGAGAAGAAAATGAAACGAATGAAAGTTTTTTTTTCAAGTCAGAGCTGGAATTGCTTGTGCTACAGGTTCCACTCTGCCCTCAATCTAAAGCAAAATGTGTTGCTAAAATTTGGTTTTTGGTTTATGTAAAACAGAGCATCCTTCACACAGTGAAGCCACCATGAGCACATTTCCCCTCATTGGTGATTCCTCGCATCATTTCTTCCCCTGTGGATTTCTTCTATTCACACCTTTTCCCTTTTCCTTCTTCTCAGTTGCATTTCTCATTTGATGGCTGAATTGGCCCCACCAGGCTTTAGTAAATCCCTGTGTTTAATAAAACAACTGTCACCATCCTCCACCCAAAGCCCCTCCTATCCCAACATCAAAAGCTCTGCTTGACTCGTCAGAGAAGGAGGAAAATTTGCAAGGAATAAAAGATTGAGGCTGCCTGCTTGGTGGGACTTTACTTAATTAACCTAATTGAAATTACAAGTGTTGCTAATGAGACAAAAATAGGCCAACAAATAAATTATTTCCATTACATGTCATTTGAAAATAATTAGCAGAAGATAAACATTAGGTTCAGTGACCAGATTTGGCCTCTAGTTCTCTGTGCTGCTCTTTAGCACGGGGGACTTTGTGATGTGTAAATGAAATTAGAAACTGCAGCTCTGTAGCAATGTAATGTGGCCTTCTATAAATCCCTGGTAAGCTCTGACAGCAATATCCAGGTTAGTACACAGACCTTGAGTGAAAGGGAGGGATTTGCAGTACATCCACAGGAGGATGAGAATTTATTGAGCACTACCTTAAAAAAAAAAAGGGGGATGTTTACCAAAAAATGAGGACAAATATGTACATTGTTTTGCAAATATTGCCTTGGTCTCTATGGCAAAAGTGCTTCTGTAGCTGCATGTGTGTGAATTTGCCTCTTCTGAAGAAATGAAATCTAAATACTTTTAAATTAATGGATTCCAAAAGCATCAGGTGAAAATATCTGTAGCAGAACAGGGGCTCTGTGTTTGGAGCTCGCAGTCAGGTTTCTGTACCATTAAATCACGGCTGTTTAGGGAGGAAAGTTTCAAATTGACACCCTGGAGTCTGGGCCATGAGGAAAGTTCTGCACAGAAGATTAGTATGAAAAATGACTGCAGGATTCAGCTTGAGTTTCTTTGATTAATTTTGTAGCAGAGGGGAAGTTTAGTCCCTGTATAGTTGAAGGCCTTACCAGGAAGAGAACCAACAAAAATATGTATTTTTACATTTTCTTTGAAATGTTCTATATAGAACATGAGATCTTCAGGCAAATGAACTTTACATGGGCCTAAACTGCTTCAAAAGCCACTTTTAACTCTTGAAACCCCACCAAATTAATGTATTTTGTTACAGTGCAAGGTGGTTTCCAGATATTTCATCAAAAGCTGAATTTTTCTACTAGATAACAAAGAACATTCCTTCCTAATTTATCCCTTCTAAGATCATCATTTATAGTAATGTCCATTTTTGGCTATAAGATTTAAGCCACATGTTATGTTTATTTTGGAGCAATCAGTTTTAAGTCTTACAGTGGGAGGGGATAAAACCATCCAAGCCAGCCCACCTTTCCCCACAGCTCCTGTGGCCTGAGGGTACTGAAGGGGTTTCTGGGCTTGGTGGTGTCACCACAATTTTCTGGCTGGCATTTGACAGAATTTTCATCTTATTCCAAAGATCTTCTTGTCTTCCTGGGGAATTTAGGTTATCCCAGGTCTGTGGGCAGACTAATATAATAAGGCCAGGAATAACTTATATTTTTGTTGTTTATTTTGCTTCTTTGCTACTTTGGGGTTGGAGGGATGGTGCAGATGGCCACAACCACAGCTCTCTGATGCCTTTGCATCCTTTGAGAGCTCAGGATTCCAGTGGGAGATTCCTGTACCTCCCTACCTGGAGCTAAAGTCATTGTATTGCTTAATTTGGTGCCACTGTGTGGGACAGCAGCCTTTAGAGCTTCCAGCTGAGGGCATCCTTTGCTCAATCTATGTTTGCAATCTATGCATTTCTACAGAGGTATTTATTTCCTGGGAAAGGAAACTATCCTGTGATCCTTGAACAGGGATTGCTGTTCTTGCAGTGTGGCTTGGAGAAATTCCTGGGAGTGTTGCTGACAGAGCTGCTGAGCTGCCCCTGTGCTGTAGGAGCTGTCAGCAGATGCTTGTGGGCAAAGGACTTGTTCTTTGCTGCTTGTGTGGCAAAACTTCTTTGAAATTTGGTAGGGACAGGCTGTGTCCATTGAAATCCCCTCTGGTGTTGGGAATCCCAGGCAAATCTGCCAGCCTGAAAGGAAAGCCCCTCTCTGTCAGGGGGTCTTGGGCTCTCTGAGGAAAGGCAGCCAGGCACTTGCCACACTTTGCAAACAAAACCAGCACCACAGCAGAAATCTAAAGTTCTCCTTTCTGCCTCCAACCTGATGGTTCTGCTCCAGACAAAACCCAACGCCTTCCTTGGACCACTTTGCTAACAAGTTAACAACTTACTAGGATGTAAAACAATACTTTGTTCAAAATAATTGAGCTCTGCCTTTGCATAAAACTTTTGGTTATTTACCATTAGTAAAATTTGAACATTTTCTGCAAATGGTTTTCAAATATGTCTGTCAGGGCCGTCACACTTTTCTAGCTCTGATAGCCTATATTTATCCCCACAGACTCTCTCACAGATTTGACTGATGTGCCATGTGATGCTCTGGTCTGGCTGTCAGGAATTCAGTGTTGATTTTCTGCCCAGCCTGAGCTGCTTTGCCAGAGAAGTGGAGTCACAGGAATCATCAGCTGGCTTTTACTCTTGTCCCAAACTGTACTTGCAAACTGGCTCACTGGCAGATTGCTCTGAACACCAATTTATTGAGTCCTTTGCAGGACCCAGACCTGATAGACAAGCCTTTCAAAGCTAATAGGTCAATAAATAGTCAGAAAGTGAATTCTTTATTTATTCCAAGGTTGAATGCTTGTCTTAGTGGCTCTCTGAGGAAAGCAGAGCCTCTTCAAACAAAAAAAATCTCTCACAAAAGGACAGATAATCATCCTGCCGCGCCATGGGGAAATCCAGGCTTGTTTGTGTGTGGGATTGAACTGAGGTGCTGGATGGGAAGATAAGAGTGGGAACAGGCATTGCCACGAGGTGGGAATTGTGCAGGGGACGATGGAGGGAGCAGGTACCCAGCACCAAACCAGCACTGGAGCCCCTTCCTCCCCCTCTAAACACACGAGCAAAGAGAGCAGATCGAGTGACTGAATGTTAACAAAACAAAGCCCTTAAAAATAATTGCATTTTTCATATTGTGATTCATTTCAGTTTCATGAGTCTCAAAACACCACTTTTCAAGTGATTAATGTTTTCTCCATTGATTGCAACTGCACTTGAGTGAAGGTCTTTCTTCATAGTTTCAAACAAAGAAATATTTTAAGGGTCACAAGATTAATGGCCTGACATTGAGGAGCCTTTCCACAGCTATGCAGAAGAGCAGGTGGGTTGTAAAAACAAACACAATCTTAGGTGATGTAAAACCCCAAATTATAATCCACCTTTCTATATAAAACTTACCTCATGTGATACCATTTCTAGGTCATTTTTTCCACTCTTACTGCCCTGCAATCTTTCTAATGTTTTTTTGTCTCCTAGATTTTTCCTCCCTCTTTTGTACTCTTTACTTGTGATTTTTTTTTTTTTTGCCTCATCATTGTATTTGAGTAAATAAAGGGATAATAAAGATGTAAGCTCCAAAAAAGTGTGAAGGTCTTCCCTCATTAACACTGGCGAGTTAGCAATAGAATTTGGCTCATGTTGCCTAAATGTAACGAAATTATGTAATTTACAACCTAAAAAATCCCCAAATCCTCTCGAAACACCCAGCATAGCTGAAGGGTCCCAATATTAATTAACAGCCCTGTATACACTCATTTATTGGGTTTTTTTAGCTGTAGTTTCTTTCTGTGCACTGGAAGTGGTAGCTGGGGTCAATGTGTGTGGAGGTTTGGCTGCCTTGGTGCACAGGGGAAGGAGGGGACAATTTGTGGGCTGGAATCGCCCTTTGGAACTGGAGACACCCCCACCCTCAGGCAGAACTTTCCATCCTGATCCACCCCAAATCCCTCCAGCCATTCCGTGCCTCAGTTTATCCATTTTTACCCGACTCACAGGATATCTTTGTGAGATACTTTAAGAGTTCTTCACCTCTGCCCTGGTGAGCTGGTGAGAAATTTACATATCTTAAGTACATTAAAATGCTGTTTGTTTTGTAGTTTGCAGTCTGTTCACCTGCAACTTGATTTAAAAATGAACAGAGTCCATCTAAGGGATGCAGCTCTCTGAAGGTGAGGTTATGTTTTCACCAGTGAGAATCGTTCTGAGCAGGCAAACTGGATGCTCTGGGAAGCTGGGCAGGGACCCCAGGCCTTGCTCACCTGTGGTAGGTGTTGCTATTATATTTTTAGGTCTAAAATTTCTCACTTTTTTCCTTGATTGTCTGATAGAAAATTCCAAGCTGCCTCACTTGCACCCATAGTGTGTGAAAGAATTTAGCTGTGCTACCATGGAAATGCCATTTTTTGGTTTTAGTAAGACATTTGAATTAATTAATGGCTGCTTTTCTTGTGGGCTCCAGCCTGGAGCAGGGAGGGTTCCATCAGAATTTGTGCTTTCTCAGATGTAATCTTTCTTCCTAGGATGGCATCTGGTTTGAAGCTGTTTCCATGCCAGTGTCATTGTTCCCTGTAATCATTTATGAACCAGAGGGTGTGTTTAGACAGGCTCAGAAAAACCTGAGAGGGACAGGACAACCCTGAAGTTCTCATGGTGCAGAGCTGCTTCTGCCCTGGATGAAACGTGGGGTGAGAAGCAGCTGGAATCTGAGAGAATATAGATATTTTTATAGGTGCTTGGGATTTTTTAATACCAAGAGAAAATAAATGATTTGTGATCACTGGCACAAAACTGTGAAAGGTGCAGTAGGCAGGTATTAAAAGGCTTTTAACAAAGAAAAATATGTTCTGGAATATTCTTCATCAGTAGGATACTTGTTAATTCTGGGTTTGCAGTAGATTAGACTTTTAAGCTGATTATTTGTAGATAAAATTCATTCAGGTACTCAACTTTGAAATATTGCTTTGTGAATTCTCTTTATTCTCTACACATTTATGGAAGAGTATTTAAGATGTTGGCTATTGAAGTTTTTTCTTTCAGGAGAAAAAATAAATGAGTCTGAAAAATGTGGGATAAACATAACCAAGAATAACAAATCTTTACATGTCCAGAATAAAAATAAAATTAAAATATTAATCTGAGGAATCATGTTGGTGCTTGGATTTGGGGTTTTTGCAGTGATCCTGGTTTGGGCTTCAGCACTCTCAGAGATATCTGACTGTGTCTGGAATGCAGCACATGAATTCAAAGCTTTTGGAAATGATTGTTTCACTGCAATTAGCAGCCGCACTCAGCTGAGATGGCAACACGCTGAAAAATGAATTGAGAATTTAACCTTCAGATGGAAAATGCATAGGACACACTTTAGTATAATCAGCTCACACAGTCATCGATGCCTTTAGAGATAATTTGAGTTTCTTACTGTTCTACTTCTGACCAATTAAAACAAAAGCCGATTTTGCCAAGCAGCACTGACTCAGGGTCTGCTGTCCTGTGTGAGGGGCAGGTTCTGAGGCTCCTGCCTCTGTTTGCTGAGTGGATGAGTAATGAGATTAACAGCAAAGGCTCTTCTTTGCAGCTTTTAGAACAAAAGCTAATCAGCACTCCCATAAAAGATTAAAATTGTTATAGTCTTTAATTTTGCATATTGTTAGCTGCAAGCTGATCCTTATTGTTTGTTTTATTTTCATCTGTCAGAAGCAGTGCCAAAATATATTTTGTCAGCCTCGAGTCGGTGCAATTAATCCTTAGCTGGAATGATCTCTGAGGTTTGTGTTTGATTAAATGATCTGATGGTGCGTATCACACAACCATTGCCCACCAAAAAACATCAGCTGTTATCTACATCTTGTAATAACTCTTCAAGTAAAATCCACTGACTTAAGTTTTTAAGCGTGTGCGGAAGGGAGGAATGAACAATAGAATATTTAAACACGGAAATATAATTCCTAGTGTACTTTGGGATGTTTTTGTACATTTTTTCATATGTTTGTGGACTTAAACTTTAAAAAAAAAATCAAAACCAGTAAACCCCCAAACATCTACCAAGACCCCCAAATTACACTTGTTTTAAGAGGATTTTATGATATTTTATATTAAGGGATCACTAATATTCAAATTGACTTAAATTTATTGACTTAAAATTACAAAAATAATACACATTGATATCTCGACCACTGAATCAGGATGTCCTCAAAATCCTTGACATGGCACTAAAAAACCTCATAGAAACTGTGATAATTTCCAGTGTTCTTGTTCATAGAATTAGAACTATTTTTAAGGGATAAACCCACAGCATTTAGAGAATTTCCCCCACATTTATAAGCTGTTCTCACCTTGTATTTTTCTCTCAACTGTGAAATTTGCATTCTTCATTAGGGTCCACTTTTGATCTGAAATCTTTAGGTGCTTACAATCTGTAAGAAAAATTACATTAAACAAACGTTACTTTCCTACTTTCTCTTGCAAACATGAGGAGGCATTTTACAAAACCTGTATTTCTGAATTTTCTATCAAAACTGGCTCCAAACCAGAATTTCCACCTGTCTTGATTCCAGTCCTAACATTTTTGGAGTGCACAGTGAAGCTTCAAGGCAGGCTCTAGGTGGAGTCCTAGAGAGGGACAAAGGCCTGATAAGCACGACTTCAGTCCCCAGGGAGGTGGAGGGGTTCACCTAAAGAATAAAATCACTGGGAGGAGGAATGAATGTGGTCTGTTAGCACAGGGTTTGCTTCTGTTGGGGGAAATTCTCTCCTGTGGCTGCTGGAGTTGCATGAAGATATTGGTAAAGGATAAGAATAAAAAGGATTCAGTGGGCATATAACATATCTGCATTTTGAAAAAGGTGGTGAGTTTATGCACCAGAGGCTGAAAAAAAGTCAAAAAATCTGTTGGTCTCGACAATGAAACAATGATTGTAATGGTCACAGCTTGGTTTGGGAAGAGTCTGTGTCCTGCTGCTGGAGATTGTCTTATGCCAGATGATGATTAAAGAAGTGTTTGGGTTGGGAGGGATCTTAAGCCCATCCAGTGCCACCCCTGCCATGGGCAGGGACACCTTCCACTGTCCCAGGCTGGCCTTGGACACTGCCAGGGATCCAGGGGCAGCCCCAGCTGCTCTGGGCACCCTGTGCCAGGGCCTGCCCACCCTCCCAGGGAGCAATTCCTGCCCAATATCCCATCCAGCCCTGCCCTCTGGCACTGGGAAAAAATGGATTATTTTTTTTTCTCCCTGATGATCTGGATACTGAAGTGAACTCCAAATTTTCAAGTGATGCAGAACTCCTTTGAGCCATCAAATACCTTGTAAGTGACAAGAAAACCCAGAGGAGCTCACAGAAGCGAGCAGGAATACGGGAGGGCTGCAGCGAACACAAGTTTGGGTAATGTATGGAGGGGATAACAGTCCACCTTAAGCTTACTTGGAACAATCACAGCTTAGAAGGAGCTACACTGGAGTCACTGCCCATTTTCCAAAATCAGTCAATATTGAGTGGCAGCCAAAAATCCCAGCTGAGTGTTAGGGATCCCCAGGAAGGGGAGGGATGGGACAGAGGGCTCCGTTCTGCCATGAAGCTTTGGTGTGCTCACATCTTGTGTCTGTTGTGTTTCCCCTTTTCCTAACCCTGCATTTCTGTGGAAATCCTGACATTTAGGACTGTGTTAGTGTTCTTTCTATGGGTGGCCTGTTCATAATTTATCACTGTTTGATTCCTTCTGTGGGGCACTGCACCCATGTGTTCCTCCTTCCAAATCCTGATGGATCTGTGTTCCCACTGTGCCTTTTCTACATTCCAGGCAGCCCTTACACAATGTGCCTGGATATTTTTGCAGGCTCTAGAGGTCTTTGGAATATGAGTGCAATTTCTAGTTTGTTTGTTTGGTTTTTTTTAGAATTAATTTAAATTATTAGGAATTCTGTGCATGACAAATTAGGCAATTGCAGCTACGTTAATAAACTGTGTTTCAAGGTATTTGGCACAATCTATTTCAGAGTAATGAACAAGTAAATAAAATGTCCCTACAGTGAATAAACCCATATATTTTTCCAAATCTCCACTACTAAAATGACTTTTTCAATTAGTTTCAAATTACACTGTTCTCCACCCAGGTAACTGGGAGCCCAGGGCTAAATATTCCCAATGTCAGGGCACTGGGAGAACCCCAGTCCTAATCTGAAATAACACTGTTGGGTGCAGTGAGGTTGCAAAGATAAAAGTGAGTTCGGAATTTATCCCGTTTCATGGATATTCTTTATTTTCTCCTGTATGCTTCCCTGTCACAGAAACACTGGCAGTGCTGGTTTGCACTGATTTAATTCACCTCTCTTCAAATGAAACTGGGCTGATTTTTCATCTTTTGCAGGAATGATTGTTAACTATGGGGAAATTGTCACAAGCAGTAGGTCAATTAATTACTCCATTTTTAAGCTCCCCCTTGTAAAACAGCAATTAATTTAACTGCATTTTGGTGGATTTTGTTCTCCAGACTTATCCATTTGAAATCACTGTAATTCTGGGCAGATAGCGCTGCTTTATTGTATGTGACAGCTTTTCAGAAGTTCATATTTTCTTCCTTAATGAATGCTGGGACTGAGTTTGTTTTTAATTATCTGTGGCACCTTTTTATTATTAGCAGAACGAGAAAGCAGTAAACCTGGAGTATGTGAAGTGAATGGGGACTATCAACCTCCTAAAAGAGGATGTTAAATAGAATGGATTACAAAGTCCAGGTTTTATAGGATGACATAAAAATTATAAATATTTGCAGTTCAGACACAGTGCAGCTCCAAGGACTTTCACAGTTTTCTTTTCCCTTCTTCCTTTAAGTTTCCATTTTTTTTCATTTTCATCCCAAATAAGGAAGAGCTGTGGATTGTTCAGTGAAGCCCTGTGTAGGAGGCCTCCTTGTTAAACAAGACAGAATTTCCAGCACTCTGGGAATGGTTTTTGGTGGGAAAGTGAAAAAAAACCTACTGTTGATCTTTAATAGTTCGGTGACTTTTGTCTTTAGGTGACTTTATTTCAAATTACAGGTAACAGAGTTGGTACATGTAGAACTGGACAATTTAACCAGCTGCAAGTTACTATAAAGTTGCTGCATGGTTGGTAGGGAGACAAAGATCTTTGAGATGATACTGGTGAATTGTGCCTTTTAAGCAGAGTGGGAGATTCCAGCAGCTCAGCCTCAGATGGATTGGTTCAAACAACTTGCATGAGGTAATTTCCATCCTGAGAGCTTCAGCAGCACATCACATCCAAGGTGTTCACTGTGGCAGTGGCTGGAAGGTTTGGAGAAAGGACGAAGAACAGGGAGATAATTTGAGGAGCATGTTATATTGGGAGTATTTACTCTTGTGAAAGGCTGTTTGACTCATTAGCATCTTGAATGATCTGAGTGGTTCAGACTGAAAAGGGAATAAATAAAAAATTATCCTTTTGTGTTGCCAAATGTAGGTCACCAAATGTTTCCTTCTGTGCTCTGCTCTGATCAGCGGAGTGGCTCTTTTGGCTCTGGTGGAATTATGCTTGGGATGAGCCTGGCCCCATGACCCTAATCAAACTGAATAAGATGAAAGGTTTGGGGGGAAAAAGAGCTCAGTCTATATGTAAGATCTTTATAAAGTATTATGGGATTAGGCCTTTAAGAAAGGGGGAAAAAATATATAGTGGCATTTTAATCAGGCACATCATGGTAAAGGAGACATAGAGCATTAATTTAATGAAAAGGTTTTAATAGGCTCATGATATGGCTAAGGAATGAAATAAGTCACATAAATGTAAAATACAATGTGGTTTCTAGTACAAGAAGATCTGATTCTTTGACTGTGCAAAGGAATTGTGTTTTTCTGTGTTTGCTGTGATTTAAAGATTATTAATTGCACTGAAATCTGCACTAGACCACTGAGAGGCAACTTTGTGCTTCAGAGGTCACCCTAAGCACATTAAGCACAGATTGGCTTTGTGTTTATTAGAAGGCTGTGCCTGCTAAATCAACGATTCTGCACCCCCTCAGCTGGCTCATACAGAGCTGCTTTGTTTGCCCCAGATTAGTGATGTGATGCTGCATGTCCACGCAGCGGGATTAGTGGAGAATACCCTGTTTTACACTTGGGGGATTCTTCCCAATCTAACAATCACCACGTCAGAGGGTGGAGGTATTTTTCTGAATATGGGGGAGTTACAGGAATAACCGAAGGCCAGGGATTGTTTCTTCTCTTGATTTGTATGCCTTCATTTTCCCCTTTGCTTTTAGGTGTTTATTGTTAGGAGTCCCTGCAACAGTGTCTGGTTTCTGTTCCTTCAGCCCCCGTGGTTTCTGCACCAGACCTTTCCCTTGGTTTTGTTCATGGCTCTCTAAAGAAACAGCAATATTGGGAACAAGAGATGATTCCTTTTGATGAGTCTCACGTAATTAAACCAGAGATTCAATTTTGATGCTGGTTACTCCTTTCCATGTTGTCATTGCTCTTTTGTGATGATCCTCTTATTCTTATTCACTTGGAAGTGCCACAAGAAAAATTAATGATTTTCTGATAATCACAGAAAAATGAAGAGCAAACAGCTCGTGGTGTGGCATTAAATGCTTCCCGTTGGTTATTTTTGTCAGAAAATTAGTGAAAAGAGAAGACTTATCCATCCCCCTGACCCTGCAGGAAGTTTGCAGAGAAGGATTTTTCAGGTCACTGTTTCCTGGCACCAGTTGACAAACTAGGTGCCAACACAGTTCAGCCGTACAGCCATTAAAATATTTCTGTGTGAGGAGTGCCTTTGTGTCCTCAAGCTACTCAGAAATGCCCCAAGTCAAATACTGAAGGACTAAAAAGAAGAAAAAGGGACTTGGATAAGAGAAATGGGATGCATGGTGGCTAGACTGGTGTTTGTGCTACTGATTTTCACAGAAGAATGTTGCCTGCAGAGATTTTGGTAATAGAGATGTCCCAAAGCAGAGGTAAATGTGCATCTCGAGTCCCTGAGTTCCTTGGGGGGTTTTCTCATGCTGTGCAAGGGTAGCAGAAGGGAGGAAGTCTATTTACAGGGCATTTTTGGCTGTCATTCAGCTCTGTGTGTGCAGCACGGGTGATGGAGGGCTTCTCTGTCCTTCAGCCTCTCTGTGCAGCAGCTCCCTTGGCTTGTTTCCTTCTTCCTCAGAGTGCCTGGGAATTGGAATCAATTATGCGCAGACTCAGCTTCTAGGAACTCAGGATATGGAAAAGAAGGAGGTGGCAGTGCATGCTGATCTGCTGGAGATCAGGGAGGAAGGAAAGGAAAGGGAGGGAATAGGCACAGCTGAAGGAAAGCTAAGGCTGGAGTGTCGTTCTCACTCCCAGGGAGTGGGAATTGCTGTTGCTTAGGACATGGAAGGAAGGACCTCTGTTCCCAATAGCAGGACCACTGAGGTGTCCCTTCTACGTTATATCCATCATTCATGTCACTTATCATCATAATCATCACCTACTACAGGGTTTATTATTAACCATGCTGGGGGTCAACAAAGAGTTGGGAGGGAACCTCCTGTTTTTCTGGTGGATAAGAAAGGGCTCTAGGAGAGGAGTAAAGCACTGCTGAAGGTGTTTTGTCATTATTGCACTCATTGGTGGGTAGACACAAACATAAGCACTTGAGCAAGTCTTACGTCTTATCCCTTTTCCTAAAGGAAACTGAGGAATTTAATCTGTCCTGTAAGGATTTAGCTGACAAGACAATGGACAGAGAAAATGGTACACCCCAAAAAGACTGCCTTTCATGTCGTTGTGATGAGAAGAGCTAAAAACTACTTTAGGTGGTCTTTAGGAAGTCAAGATTTGATGAGAGTCTCCAAATGATAGCAATGCTTTGATTGGGGCAAAACCATGAATGAAAGAGACAGGAGAGGGAATAAATATAAATCAAGCACTCTAGGTTCATCCTAATTAGGCCACGGCTGGGAATGACTAGCAGAAGATGTGGGGAATGGGCCAGAAGGAGGGAAGGAATGGGAAGTTATCCATTGAGCTGAACACATGGATGTCACACAGCGCAGTTTTAGTAAGTAATTAAGTGGATGAATTTGCTGTTCTATCAGCTGCCCATGCACTTTGGGTCCAGAACACAGTGTTACGTCTACAGAAGTGTTATTAAAGCATAGCGTGTGAGTTTCCTGATCCCAGATTTCCCTGTTTGATTGACTATGCTATCACTACAAACATCCTGGTCTTGTGCCTGGAAGAAAGTCCTTTCAAATGGCAGTGCATCCACTTGACTAAAGCACATGCTGTGGGAGAGTGAAACAGCAGCCAGAGTCCCTTTAGCTTCCCTCACCTCCAATTCTCCCCAGCAGCACTCCTGAACAACCAGTAGGACTGTGAGACTGGAGCTGCAAGGGCTGTGTTTGGGTGGCCTTGCATAGGTGCAAATAAAGTAAATAAAACCCAGGGGTAAATAAAGTAAATAAAACTGGGCTATGTGAGACAGGGGTGGGGCATGTGACAGGGACAGGGGTGGGGTGTGTGACAGGGACAGGGATGGGGTGTTGGACAGGGACAGGGATGG